>NW_010325382.1:0-44952 GCF_000700745.2 Antrostomus carolinensis | reverse complement strand
ATTCTATGATTCTAAGTTTTGTGCTGTCCAGTTAATATGTACAATGCTGTACTGTAATCTTAAGGTAATACCCGTCTGACAATAAGTATTTCCTTCTTTCTTTTTTCCTGGCCCTCAAAAGACTGCAGCATGTTCTCAACAAGTGTGTGAGCTGTGTGAAGCAAGGAGTAAATTTAATGACGAGAATGGAAATAAACATAGTTCGGGCCAAACAGGGAAGCTAACGAAGTATGTGCCAAGATGTAAGAGAAACAAGAAGGGGGAGGAAAGATAAGATGTTATTTAAAATTAAGTTCTTGGGCTGGTTTTGTGAAAAAGTTAAAGGACAAAAAGAAATAAGGAGTCTTGTGGTATAGGTAATGACCTAGAGCTTTTTTAACCTTTTTCTGCATCATTTCAGTTCAGAAATTTGGGAGAAGTTTTTTCTAGCTGTGCCTCTCCTAACATCTTCCTCCTTGTTCTTGCACTTTGTGGTATTCCTGTGGCTTCCAAAATATGGGTTATTAGAGGCGTGTGATTCTCTGCTTATTTCACCTTAATTCCATGATTGATAAATTAGAAAGCATTCCAAGTGCAGATTAGATCAGTCTCTTTCACAATTTGTCTTTCTTTCAGGTTCTTTCAGAACTTTAAGTGCCATCTCTTTTATCCTTTACATACAGTTAACTGTACTGTTAGATTAATGTTTCATTCTAGGAGGTTTGGGAAGTGGATTCAAAATTTATCTAAGCTCCAGATCATTTCAGTTTCAGTCTTGCAAAAGGTAACAAGTGTGAACAAGGAATTTGAGCCCATCAGATTTAAAGTCTTAGAGCAGAGGCTTTTCTGTGTTGACATTCTGCATCTAGAATACTGACTAAAATGAAGATGCATTCTTTTTTGTATTAGTCTCATCACAGAGTAAAGAAGGAAGAAGCTTCTGATATTTATTATTTGTTTTTGTGGAACTTGTTAGTCTTAAGTGTATGTATTGTGTTTCTCTTAGAGTAGAGAAACGTAAGGATATCGGTAATGTATCTTGTTTCAAAGACTAGCAGACTATGTGTAACTTTTCAACTTGTTCAGATACCTGCATATATGGTGGTTTGGGTTTTTTTTACAATATTGGCTAATGTTCCAAGAACTGTACACTCAAGCCATTTTAGAAATGTGAAACATTAATTCGGGATAACTGTTACAACATAGTGAAGAAAGTAATCCAAACCACTGAGAGCAAATCGTCAAACTGATTATTCTCTTCAGATTTGTCTAGGCAGGATTCATTTGAAAAACAGTTTAGCAGTACTGGGTTGACTGGTGTTTGCTGTCTAAATAAATAACAAAAGAGCTTGTTTTCTCTTAGTTATACAAAGAGGTGCAGTAGTGTTGAGATTAGGATGTCAGAATGGATTCTACCTAATGGTTGTCTAGTGAGGAACATGCAGCAGCTTGGACAAGCAAGGGAACTGGAACTCAAGTGAATGACATTAAAGGACTGTGCAGGTGGGTGGGTGAATTCCAAACATGAACAATTAATTCATCCTGTGTTGGGTTATACCCTCCTAGGTTCTTCATGACTCTGGAGTCAGGCTTCTGTGTCACCCAGTTTCTTTTTCTATAGTATAACCTTACCCATGAGAGCCGGCTACATGTGCAGGATGCCAAAGATCTTTTTGGCATATACCATGTTTGGGATTAATATTTTGTACAATTGCCTACTCTTTTATTCGGTAAAAGTAAAGAGATTTAAGCTGTTTAATCTGAATTTCTGCTTTAACAAGTTATGAAACAGTGCTTAGTCTTCTTTGAAGTGGTTATGTTCTTTTTCGCTACTACTCAAGTGGCATTTGTGACTTCTTCATAGACATGCTTAAAACTGTGGAGCAGCTATGTGGAATTCTTTACATGTTTTTGATGTAGCCCTTCTCGTCATAGCTTCAAGGTCAGATAGTCAGTTTACCAAGGCACTCAATCTGTATTTCAGAATTCTACATCCTGTTTTCGTGACTGTTTCTTCCCTTTTATGTGTGACAATCTAATGTACAACAGAGATTCTGCTAACAGTGCCATTGGTGTGAACCAAGAAAGAGGTACCAGCAGCAAGTTACTACCTTGTAACATCCTCTTTGCTTTGTTTCACCCTGGGAAACAGATTGGGATTATGTTTGGGGATTTCTTTTTTTTTTTTTTTTTTTTTTTAGCCAACTGATCTGGCACAAGCATCCATCAGGTGTTGGGAGGCATTTGCAGACAAGGATGTTTTTGGAAGTGCACTGCTACCAGTGAGTTTGGTTAACTTCTGAAGGGCACTTGGAAAGGTCATAGGGAGGAAAGGTGAATTGCTATGGCATGCAGATAGATACCCATCGTTGTCTAACATGCTAATACATTGGGCATCTTTGTCTTAAATTTGGTAGCGAAAGGAAAGGAGGCAGAGCACTGTACACACTTCATAGCTTTGCTTTAAGAATGTTCTCGGATGTTGGGGGAGGGATGCTCAGATGTGTCTGCAGGTGCAGCGAGAAAGATGGGGCGCTTGTGTAAGTTGTAATGGATTGTACGTTTATTGAACATGGATTGGAGTTCTACAAGATTCTTCCTTTAAAATTCATAAATTAACAAAGTGATCTTTTTTTTTTGAGTGCCAGTCTGTGTTGCTTAGGATCATACAATGCATTCAAATTCAGATAAAGGATTACCTCAGATCAAATCTGTCTAAACATGCATACCCAGAAAACACTTTCAGAAAGTCCCCCTCCCACCCCCAAAAAAAGCTAAATTTATTTTAATTCAATTGTACAGTAGGATTTTGCCAAACCTGAAATTGTCATCCAAATGCAATGGGTATGACACTGTTTAATCAAGTTGTTATCCAAACTGATAGAAATATCTTTTTTTTTCTTCCCCAAAAAGTGACAATTGGTTTTTATTTAAGGTTATTTTTAGTCTGTATTACTTCTAGCTTTGTCATACTTATTTATACTAATCAGAGGTTAATTTATAGAAGCAAGAGGAAAATGTATGATGTTACTTAGCAGCAAATTCATGTGTTTCTACATCTTGCAACTGAAGAAATTTCTAAAATCGTACTTTTTTGCCCAAATTAATATCAAGTAACCTACAGACTCTGCATTTCTTTGTCTTTTCCATTAATTTCTTGGGTGTGTTTCTCACTGAGGATTATGAGCGACTACTAAATATAGCCTGAGATACTGTCAAGAGGAGGGAAATCACAGATAATGACTGACACAACAGTTTTAGGGAGCTGAGTGCAAAGGTGCATTTGGTGGCACTTATGAGTTTGATGGAATTTATTGTGTTTGGGTGGTCTGGCACTGAGCCTGTGTGTCTATACTGTGTGGATAATCATCTGAGGTGCAGTCCTGTGGCTGTGTGTTTATTGCATGTCCTATCACCACTGAAGTAAAAGGCAAATAAAAGTTATCCTTTCTTTGATGGAAAGTGGTGTCCTGTTTTCAGTAGTGGTAGGAATTTTACTTCTTGGTATGTACTTTATCAGACAAATTAACAATTTTTAAAGGAAGTTTTAAGCTTAATCAGTGCATAGTGAAGATAGTTATGTTGATTTTTTTTGATCAATAAAATGCATAATTTCAACTGTAACCAAACTAGACACAGTTAAAAAGCATGCAGTGGACCATGTCCCCGTTGCTACAGTGTAGTGCTGGGCTTAAGTGTCTGGCCATCCTGAATGGATATGTTCTTTTTCCCTTCTTTTTGAACCATAATTATAACTATTCAGGATTTCTGTTACAAGTACCGCTCAGTGAAAGCATTGTAGAACTGCATTCCTTATGTTCAAATTTGTTGAATGTATTTTCCACAGATCTTTCTCTAATGTTTAGTGCATTTTTTTTTTTCCACATGCTTTCCTAGACTGTACTTTTGCTGCAGTTGCTAAAGGTTACTTGGTTTAGCACAACCCTTCTGAGAGTGTTTTTGCAAAATTTAATAAGCTACTATTTGCTGTAAATCAGTCAATATGACTCCACTTTAGGATCTTATTTTAAGATCAGCATCTTGCGTGAAACTTAACTGCCTATTTTTCTCCCTTTCAGCAAGCTACATTGAGCGACCTCAGCTGATTCGAGCAAAAGTGCCAATAGTGAAGTTCAGGGATAAAGTCAGGCAAGTATTCTGTTCAGCATTAATTTATTCTCTGACATGGAGTAGTACTCTATACTGTCTATAAAAGTAGTTCCACTGAAGCCATGCTTTATTTGTATTGTACCATAGTTTTATTGCAAATTTGTACAGCTAGCTTGCATTGGCAGTCACCTTACTTCCTTGATGGTTTGAAACACCTTTTATGGTTGAGATGCTGTTTAATTTCTGTGAAATAAATTGATAGAAGTACTTCATGTATTTCTATGGCTTATTTTTACGTAGTGGACTCCAGTTGACAAATGGTTCATGACAGAAAAACAAAGGTGGGAAAAAAACTCTCGTGAAAGATAATTTTGCTTACTGTACAAATGTAACTATTGAGCTACTTAAGGACTAATTCACAGTGTTTACAGTATACAAACAACACTAAAGCGAACTTTAGTTTCTTGTGAGGATGCTGTTTTCTTGATTAGAAAAATTTTGTTCATTTTAGAAGAGCGTATTTTTGCTGTCTTCTAGGGAGGTGCTCTGTGTAGTATTACATGTTCTATTCAGTGTTAGGTACTAATTTTATGACTTTTTTTTTTAGAAGGAGGAAGTAATCGGAGAGAAGTAGTTGCGTTGTATGTTATTGTATTCATTGTATCTTCATTATGAGGACATGAAAATGAATAACCAAGAGCTATGTACTAGGACAGAGAAAAATGTATTTCTTATTGTGCGTGGTAAAGGTATCTGACAGAGGAAAAAACTGTGCAAAGCACTCGAACTGGTTGGGAGTCTGAGTAATGTTCAAATCCCATATATTTATGAGCTTAGATTTTGTAGGACTTACGTGTATCACCTTCATGTAATGATATAGCTTGACTATCTGTAAACAGGGCTTTGAACAACTCTTGTGTCTGTCTTATCCTGCCTATACACTTCTAAAATTTTGCAACCCTGTCTCTTGTTTGTTTTTTTTTTTTTAAAAAAAAACCAAACAGGCCTACTTCTCTGGCCTCTCTTTATATAAGCATATCACAGTGTGCTTTTATCACAATATACCGTTATCAGGAAAGAAACCCTGCTGTAATAAAACTGAATCTGCCATGTTTACAATTGGAATTAATACTGTCCTGGTTTTTGCTAGGATAGAGTTAATGATACGCATTTACGCTTTTATTGCATCTGGGATTAAATAACACTTGTTAGGGTTTTTGCTTTATAGGGTTTTTTCCATTTACACCTAACCCCATATTTACTTCTGTATACTTGCTTGCCCTTAAAAAATTTGGATATTTTTTTATGTAGTAACTTTCTCCTCTAACAGTACAGTACAGAATGTTGTTTCTCCCTTGCTTTCTGAAAGTATTAGACTTGTCAAGCTAAAATTTTGGTTAAATGACTTAGCTACATATAACAATGCTAGCCTTTTCATAGATACACTAAATGGTAAACTCCTGTCACAAATATTGAATAAATCATGGAGTTATAGCAAGAATATTTTTTTCCAATTTAAAATCAGAAAATAAACTTCAAAAAGAAATCTTAAATATGGAAATGATTGTCAGAAGATATATGGAAAACTATGTCAGAAGATTTAAGTCTTTTTGTAGGCATTGGTAGTCCATACTATGGTCACTTGCAAAAAAAAAAAAAGTAACAGTCATTATATTAATATACCTTACAGTAAGGATTTAAGGAATTCTTTATTTCCCACTAAATCAAAGTATAATCTTCTTAGACTAGAAGCTGCCCATTACATTTTTCAGAGAAAAAAATACAGTACTGTTCACCATCTGGTTTAATGTGTTGTTTTTTTGGAACAGTGGAGTGCGGGGCAGTGATGTGACATTGGGTTCAGGTTTGCTTGGGTTTTTTCCCTCTCTTTCTAGTTGTTTTTCTGTTACATAACCTGTCACCTCCACCCATGTTTTGTCTTTTTATTTAAGCATCTGTCTCTTTCCAAGCTCTTACTGGCCTCTGTCTTTTGTAGGCTCATACATATACATACATGCACACACATTTATTTTTTTCCACAGAGATCCTGAAAAATGGATTGGATATTCTGTACCCAGGGCACTAAGCTTGTTTTAGTCAAAACCAAAAACTAAACATGACAAGCTTCATGTGAAAGACAGTTTTCGTGATGCCTAGCTGCTTGGAGAAGATGGTAGAATTCAATGGGTGATATCTCTGCATCTAGATTCTAATGTGTTGCAGTGGTCCATATATACCTGAAAATAGCCATTTCCCACTTTGATTTGGTGAATGAGAAAGCATTCAGTTTGTGTTTGTTCTCCTTTTTCATCTTAGAGGGTTTTTTAGCACTGGAACAGTAAAGGAAGATCCATTGCACTTAAAGACTTTTTTTTTTTCCTAGCCTTTCCCAGGAAATAATGCCAATGTTGGCTCTGCTACCAGACAAGCCTTTGATTAAACTAATAAGATTTCCGTACTACAGAGGATGCAAAAGATTCCTCTTCTGCAACATTTGATGTGCAGTTGACTCTTTTTCCTCCTCTTTAGTGCTTTTGGTCATGCTTGATATTAATTCAGGTTTAAAATTATGTAGTGTTTTTGATGCAAAGAGTGTTCTCTTGTAATTAATGATGTAAAAAAAAAAAAAAAAACTTTTGTAGCGTTAGGTATGTGTTTTATCCAGTTTAATAAATTGCAGGTCTATGTTACCCTTACAGTAATTTTAGAAAATCTAAAGGAATATTCAGCCAAACAAATTCTTTGTGAATGAGACTTGGATACATAAAACAGAAATAGCTCTATATTGCAGCTACCTACTTCTTTGTCAATAAACTCTTCTTATTGCGAGTTACTGTGTTGCTATAGCTTAACTATGAATTTAATACAGTTTCTTGAGTACTGCAAGAAATTTAATTCTATATGCAGTATGAAATTCAAACTTTAGGTCAGATTGTGATATAAATAAAGCAGATAGTGCTTGTCTGCCTTGTCCTTATTTGCTGTTAACAGCATGAAACAGTTAATAAAACTGTTTTATCACAAAACATGCAGTGTTTACTAATAAACAGTTTTAATTTCAGAGTGCTTGCTGATTAGTTCTGACCATCATTGCAGAAAAGAGATTCTTACTCTTTAATCTCTTCCAGTTCTCCTTCTCAGTTTACTGTTGTGATTTCCTAAGCTGATACCTAAAGAGAATCCTTCCTGGCATCAGACGTGGTCCATAGTAAATCATGTAGTGCAAGTGTAGTTGGGACACAGATTTGATAGAAATCCAAAACTTATTTGATATATTAAGTTGTCTCAAGGTCTATATTTGGATCTACATGTATTCGCTATGTAAAACAACAATTACATTTTTATAACAATGAAATTCAAGTCCATAAGCAGTTCAAGTGCTATAAACAAAACCAGAGTAGAAATCACAGCATCAAAACTCTGAAGAAAGTTTCTAGAGTATTAACTTAAAAGTTACATTTCTCCTTCTCTGTCACTTAAGTACGTAATAAATATTCTGAAATTGAATATCATGATGCTTGATTGTTTTTCTTTTCTCCTCCTTAATAGCTGTGTGGAGTTTGACTTGAATGTAAACAATATTGTAGGAATAAGAAATACATTCCTTCTGAGAACCTATGCATACAGTAAGTTTTTAATATATTTACTTATTTCTATAAACTTTGGGTTTTAAATTTGTATTTTGGTATTGATCGAATATTAAAATTCAGTTGAATATATTAGGTTACTATGTATATAATTACCAAATGAGCTGCGTCAGATAGCTGCAGAATACTGAAGCAGCCCTTGTAGCAGATATGAGGACCTTGATATGAAGAATATTTGTTCTCTTCTGAATATTATAATATTAAATTAAAACATACCTAGCTGATATATCAGTTTTCTCTGTATATTTAGAGTGAGCAACAAGAAGTGATCTTAAAGCTAACGAGATCACTGTAGTAATGATTATGCAGTGGTGTAATCTCCAGGTTATTTTATTTCCTTATGGCCACTGATAGGTGTGTGTAGCTAATAGCCAGTTGTGTCTGTATGCTGTTACAGAGTCTTTCCTTGGAAAATCCAAAATGCTGCTTCAGTTCTTATACTATCCCAAAACAAAACTGGTTTCATAGAATGTTGTGAGTTGGTAGGGACCCACAAGGATCAGCAAGTCCAACTCTTGCCTGAGAATAGGACAATCCCAAGATTCAGACCATGTGTCTGAGGGCCTTGTCCAAATGCTTTTTTAATATTGTCAAGCTTGGTGCCATGACCACCTCCCTGGGGAGTTTTTTTTTTTCTGCTACATCACTTCAGTTGCATCAACACCCAGGAATACACAAAAGGATATGTGTTTGTCTCCTTAGGAATTTGCATTTCAGGGAGAGACTCTGAAACAGACTTCTGAAGGGCAAGCAATAAGAACAGCACTCTTACTGCTAAATTAAGGTTTTCTTACTTAGCATTACAATGTAATTTGGCAGATAAATACATAAGGAGTGGACCTCAGGCCAATTCTTCTAGGCCATTTGCAGTTCTTCCTTTACCACCACCTTCAGTTCTTGCATACAGGAATTCTGTTCTATTTAGGGTATGGAGTTATCAGTGGAAGTTACCTTTACTAGTTAATTTTTACTAATATTTCAGTTAGAGTAGTTTCAATGTTCCACATTGGCATGACTAGGAGAGTCTACAGCTTGTCCTGGATGAGTTGGTTAACTGTCATTTCTTCATACATCCAGGAAGGCATATGCCTGGAGAAGGATTTCCTTCCAAGCTTAAAAATGTTAGGGAAATAATCTTTGTCAGTCATGGCTACAGGTGAGGGGTCACTTCACCAAGTCTAATGTTAACTTCCAACTTCTGCCACAGATTTCCCTTATTCCTCTCAGCAAATCACTATAGGGCAGACAAGACTGCAGATGTGAAAAGAGAAGTGGAAGGGGTCCTAGTGTCTGACCTTTTCTTCCATTCTGCCTTGGTGCCCACTTTGAAAAGGCCAGCAAAATTAACTTTGTCTCCTGATGAAGGATAAATATTGTTATTTTCTTGAGGTCAAGGAGTGAGTTAGTAGCTAAGTAACACTTGTGATGGAAAATATTATCTCCTCAATGTACTAGACCTTCTTAAATAGGCAAACCTTATCAAGCATAGTTGTCGTATTTGACTAGAAAGCTCTCAGGTGACATAGGGCAAACAAAAGTAAATGGAAGCTTTTATCAGATAGTCTCTTTAAATATTTTTAGAAGTTGTATCAACCAGGGTGGATAGCATTAAAAGTATGAGCCTGCTCACTTAAATTTGTGGCTGAAGGGCTCCACCCTGCGTGAGAGAAAAAAAAAAGATTAAGTTACTTCTCATGTGGAAGATTTATAAGTCTCTTTGTTCCATTAGAACGAATTAGATGTTTGGGCAAACGAGAAACTGGTTATCTTAGTGAGCATGATTTAATAACAAAAAAAATCATAAATATTTCTGTGGATGCTCTTGTGTCTTTTTTGAAATTAGACCTTCTATGTTGGTGCATAGGTGCTGTAGAAAACATCAAAGATGATATGCCAAAGTGAAGCAGAAAATCCACAGAAAATGTTAGATTAAGCAGAGCTCGAAACTGAAGTCTGTGCTGTTGTGTTATCAGTTGTTTGCCATGTCTGCAATTAAATCAGCAATTGATGGTAGGTATTTTTCAATTAGTGGAAGCTGGACCTTTGAGCAAGTGACATTACTGGCTGAGCATTTTCTTGAGGGGGAAACACGTTGACTGATGAAGGAGTATCAGGAAAAGTTTACTGGCAGTGCTGTACACTAAGTTTGTTATGTACTAATTACAGGCAGTGGCAGACAGAAAACCTGATCTCAGAATAAGGTTAACTAGAAAGATCTTTTCTACCGTGTCACACACAAATTAGTCCAATGTGGAATTTGAGACTATTTTGTCTCATGAGCGCTTTTCTCTCCTGGAAAAATCTTATTTCGGTTAGTGCATGTTCATATTATATATGTATATGTATATATATGTATAGATATATATATACACAGACACACACACACAGTAATTCTGTACTAATAGTCTTTTTTTTTTTTTAGTTCAACCACTGGTGAATAATATCAGGAATGACATGACTGGTAGTAAGGAGTTTGTTTCTAAGAGGAAAAGAGTACTACATACAGAGGCATGTGTGCTGAACCACTGTGAACAGTTTGAGAAAACCACATGCTTGGTAGAATTTTCAGAATAGCAGAGTACCTCAGCTGGTGCTGTTGTAGGACGTCTGTTGTCCTGGATGCAGTGATACATTCCTGTTCAGATGTGCAGAATACAAAACTTCGCACAACATTGTCAGGTTAGAAAAGATACTCCAGAACATAGGAGGCCTTGTAAGGCCATCATAAAGCACTTGGCTGAGCTGATGATCTGCTTTTACATATCTGCAAATAATAAATTAAATACGCTGGAAGGTCCCTAGGAGGTGGTGATGAGTCACATCTCCATACAGCACATTACTACCTTAATTGGAAGACTACCTATGTTCCCCAGAAATTTGGAAGATCATACCTGGAATATGACTGTATTTATGTCTTTCCTCATAAAATGCATGTCTTTATTTAATGAGTTAATGTATCTAACATCTCATCTATGTAAAAAGCTATGGAGGACAAGGCAAATTTAAAATTAATGCTTGTATGCAGGGGTTACTGCTTTCATGTATCCCGAGGAAACCTTAAGAATGAGCGCTGTGTCCTTCAACCAGGAAAATTCTTTTCCCTAACCCCAGAGTCTATATTAACTAAATGGAGAGAAAAAAAAAAAAAAGGAAATTAGATGGGGACTATCCTGGCAGTCCCTGAAGTTAATTCAGGGAAAATGAGTACAGTGAACTGAAGAGAACTTACAAGTAGAATGTGACACTGCTACATTGACTGACACATCCAGTTTTGTCTTACCTGCAAGTTACCTGGCATACCCTTTGTGAAGTGTCTGTGGATCTTACTAATCAGAAGACAGACTGCAAATATTTTTTTCTGATTTTTGTAGTTGTAGAATAACTAAGTAAATTCTATAAAATGGTTGCCTTAGAATAATTGAGTATCATGCTGATCAGGTAGGTACAAATGTTAATTGATTACTAACTACTTAATGTACTTTTTTTGAGATTTGTTTATTTACTTGCAGTTGAGAATCGAGTTCGTCCATTAGTACTTGTTATTAAGAAATGGGCAAGTTTCCATGACATAAATGATGCCAGCCGTGGTACTTTAAGCAGCTATAGTCTTGTATTGATGGTTTTGCACTATTTACAGAGTAAGTATTTTTTTACCTGTTGATACTGTAAATATCTGTAAGTAACTGATACTGTCCTTTTGAGTTTATATTTGTGTCGTTTTCCTCTTTAATAAAATTAAACACCAGCAGAAGTCATCTTCCACGCAGAAGAATCTGAAGATTAAGTAGGTTTACTGCACTTCCTTAGTGCTGCATTTTTCTTTAATGAGTGGACCTCTTCTCTGGAGACAGTTATCAGCTTTAAAACTATTAAAAAAAAAATAAAAATCAGTGCACCTGCAGGATGCTGTGTAACTATAGAATAAACTCAAGCACTAGTTAACAAAAACCTGCCTTTTAACAAAGGGAAGACATACTTAAGCTCTAGTTACCAGAAAACTGCATTTTAACAAAGAGAAAAACCTAAACATAACAATTTAAGTGGTTTTTTGTTTGGGTTTTTATTTTTGTTTTTTATTTGGGAACTTCCACAGAAATTCAAAAGGACAACACATGCTGTGGGGTCATTCTTCTGTCCTGTGGTGAGTGAAGGACTGAACATGGGGGACATGTATATGCAAGAATGCACTACCATGTGGTTAGATTTTTCCACTGATTACTGTCTTCCGTAAGGTGACATGTTGGAGACTGTTAGAAGTTGGGATATTTGCCTATCAGCAGCAGTATCTTTTCTTCTAACTTCAATATATTGAAACACTGAATATCTGTAAGGAGCTGGAGAGCTTTACCTGAAAAACTAAGGAATCCTGTTGAATAATTCAAGAAACCCATGCAGTCCAGAAATGTTTTTGAGGAATAGTTTGAAATGAATTTATCCTCATATTTCTTTCTTTTATTAGAGGAAGTTCATGTTTGTGATTTTTGTAGTTTGCAATTCTTGCTTAAGATTAAGGATTGTCATTTAGAATCATAGAATGGTCTGTGTTGGAAGGGACTTTAAAAAATCTAGTTCCAACTCCCCTGCCATCAGCAGGGACACCTTCCACTAGACCAGGTTGCTCAAAGCCTCATCCAACCTGGCTGCGAACACTTCCAGGGAGGGGGCATCCACAGTTTCCTTGGGCAACCTGTGCCAGTGTCTCACCACCCTCACAGGAAAAATTTCTTCCTAATTTAAGAAATCATCCTAATTTAAGAAATTATTTAAGATATCATTTAGCTCAGTATGAGTTTCTTGGTTCTTTATTGGGAGATAAGTGGCTTCAGAAAGGAAGGCAAGAACCCCTGAAGTGTACATCTTCTGGAGTAACCTGCTTGTAGAAGTATTTTCTTAATTCAAGTCAGCTCATGTATAGACTGTGTATTTTGCTGCTTGTACTCATTCCATGCCTTTGTTTTATTTTTTGTTCTTGTTCATGTTATTTTAATTACAACTGGTTCTTAACATTTTATGGTCATATCTGTGGTCAAATTGCATAGGTTCTCATTTTACACTTTTCCCTTTTGTCAGTTTGTGTAGGCTTTTGGTTTTGGTTGGGTTTTTAAATTGGGTAGAAAAAATTTTTAGCTCCTCTGATGGTTTGTTTGGCCTGGAATGTAGGTACTTGCTGTGCAGTGGTTACCCAACTGTTTATTAGTTTCAAGATCACACTACACCCACTCTGTTCTGGGGTGGAAAGCTTTTTATGGTAGTCGACTCAAGCTGGTGGCTGTCTTTCAGCTGATCTGTATATGTAGTAGGTGACCTAGGAGGGCATTGTGTGTATTTGGGATCCAGTTGACTGGGTTTCTTCCAAATTATTTGATGCCCATACTGTGTGCCTGCTGTTAATGTACTAATCATGAGGACAGTAGGACACTGTATCCAGTGACTGTGGTTTTTTTTCTCTGCTTCTACTATGATAGAATTCCATAGATTTCTTTGTTTCTGTGGAAATAAAAGAAAATGTGGCCGAGTATGTTGTCTCAGCTCTGAAACCATACTGTAGGTGACTGTGCACTTCAGCATAGGTCCTTATCACAAACCAGGAAAAAAAAATATCAATCAAACAAAAAATGTTGTTTTGGAGGAGATGAAATCACAATGAACTTAAAAATGCCAAAGTGATACTTAGATACAAGATAGAAAATGTTGGGAACTACTGGATATGAAGATTGCTATGCAAAGGTGAAGCACAAGCAGGAGAGGAGAAAAAGCACCTTTACGTGGTCTAGCAATTAGTGGCCATCTTAATAGTGACTTGATAAGCATTTGATAATTAGTGTTAAACTTTTAAGGGAAACAGGCCTTTTCACTTGGAAATTTATTCTCTTAAATCTCTTTTCATTGTATTGCAGTTACTCTAGAGAGACTTGTACTGGGTGCTGTGTACAGTCATAGATAGCCAGTTACTGAGCTATGCGTAAAAGTAACACAAAAGGGAAGAGAGTGGGAGGAGGTATAAATGTGTAGGCTTGCCAGAATGTTCACAGCCCTGCAAGTATGAGGGCATTTGCTGTAGGCATCTATGACAGCTGCCACAGCTGTCTAGGGAAGGTAAAAAAAAGTTCAAATCATCCTTTTTGTGCAAAACCCATCAGTCAGCTGCCTGGGAAGGATCAGCCATCTGCAGATCAAAAAGGAGCCTTTTACCTGTGCTTCATCAACCTTTTCAGCTAAAAAAGAATGAAGTGTGGTTCTGGATGTCTACTAGTACCAGCTGTTTACATTCTCATGTTTTATTCATGCAGATTTTAATCTTTTTTCCTGCTACATGCCTATGATGCCACTGAAAGTAGCTTGTGTCCTAGTCATATACTTTCTAATAAAGCTTTTGTTGGTGTTACTAGGGAGGGAAAAAATAAAAGCTTTCTTGTGCAGCGAATACTGTCCCTGTCTTTACTAGGCAAACTTCTTTCCTTTACTAGTTAATACATTTCCTTATACTTATACTCGTGTGGATGTTTTTGGACCTGGGGTTAGTGTGGCTTGAGTTTATTTTGTAGACACATCAGTGTCTTGTACATGAACATTCCTCCAGGTAATAGATCCAACTGTCTTGTGCAGTAACAAAAGGAAAATTCATATGGCAAATGCTAGTAGTAAGTGGTAAATTTTCACCTTAACTCCATCCTCTTATTAGAGCATACAGACCCAGATAAAATATCTTGATTGCTTTTGTTGCTCAGATTTTGTTGCCTTTTATTTTTGTGCGGCAGAGAACTGGAAATTATCCAAGAAATTGCAGAAATATGATGTTCTTACATCTTGTATTTCTAAACACCCACAAACAAAATAAAAATATTATTAAAGCAGCTGTGATCATATTTTTGGCAGTCCTGCTAGTTAATAGAGTATACTCTTTGAAGGTATCCCAAGCATGTTCTGAGAATTCTGCTGTTCTGATTCTTAGTCCTTGTGGCAAAAGGATTCTGTTACATCTCATTCCCTGTGAGACTTTGTCTGAAGGGTGAATTAAGTCCTAAGTCAAATTCCTGTGTGATGAACTTAATTATTTGTGATTCTCCCTAGTTAATTATGTAGACCAGTTTAAAAAAAAAAAAACCCAACATGTTGAAGACATGATGTTAAAGCTTTAGTATGAGGAGTACTCTAACAGTCCTGCAGCTGGTCTAAGGCTTGAGTAGGATGTGAATAGGATGTTTTGTGTGTCTATCAGTAGGACCACCTAACCTGGAAGATAAGTTTGGTTTTTTTCCCTGTTGTTTGTTCTGTATGATAGATGCTCTCCCCATCCATGACTTTCATAAAAGTTACGATTGTTTATTTCATTTTGTGTTTGTTAGTTTTGTTAATGTCAACATATTTTTTGTAAGCTGTTTACCATGTAGTAAACCAGCTAACAGCATTAGACTGTATTTATGTGTCTTATGGGGATTTTTCTAGCAGTGCCTGCTAATGTGTTGGATACTCTATCTTTAGGTTACTTCTTAAGACTCAGTATGTAATACTTTGCTAAAGAATGTGTACTTTTGCAGTATCTGGAGACTTCTTATGTTGTGATAGAATCATACTGTATTAGAGGCAGGAAAAAAAAATGAGTGAAGCTCTTGATTTTTTCTTTAGAGAATCTAGATGAGTTTCCTATAGCCGTGTATTAATATTATTTTAAAAGTGAAGTTACACCCAGCTGCTGTAGAATTTTTCATGTCTTCTGCAAATAGTAGTATCTTAGTAACAGCTTCCCATAGCTGAACTAACTCCTTAGGCTACTATATACAAAATACAGTAATAGAAAGATTTGCTGAATAAATTTTATTTTACTAAATGCATGAAAGTGAAGTTCTTGATAAATCTTTTTAAAGAGGAA
This sequence comes from Antrostomus carolinensis, assembly GCF_000700745.2. Taxonomy (NCBI): domain Eukaryota; kingdom Metazoa; phylum Chordata; class Aves; order Caprimulgiformes; family Caprimulgidae; genus Antrostomus; species Antrostomus carolinensis. The sequence continues at coordinate 29,346 of NW_010325382.1, read as the reverse complement.
TTTCAGTCCAACCTTTGTAATCAGTATGATATTGTTCCTGTGAATTACATGAATTACAGCAACTTTGAACTTTTTTTTTTGTAGCCCTACCTGAACCCATCCTTCCATCCCTCCAAAAAAATTACCCAGTAAGTGTTTCTTATGAATTTATTATATCATATATGTGTATGAAGCTGCTTATCTAAAATATCTGAACTCTTAAATATCTCTAATGGATTAAGTTAAACACAGTCTGTAAGCCTGGTCATTAATATGCTAAAAGTAAGTGAGAAAAAGGTTATTTGCTGCTTTTGATCACTTCTTTAGTGAAAGCAGTCTGTTATATATGAGAAGATTTTACACACAGTTGGAAATGAGTGCTAATGAGAGCTGCTGACTTAATTCTCTTTATGTTGGCCTGAAAACATTCATGTGTCATCTGTAACTTTCTGACTCGTATTTCTTAGTAATGTTATGTAGTGTTTTTTGCATCCCACTGTGATGTTTCAGAATTCTGTGCCTTCCCACAGCTTTTGAGTTGCCTGATATTTCTGGGTGCAGAGAGTGAATGATATATATTTACTAAGGAGACTTTTGAAACCTCATGAAATTAGGCTTCAGACTGTCAAGAAAATGCTTTCTTGGGACTTTGCTGTAATGTGCAGATCATGCTCTGCTGACTTCCAGAGATCTCTGAATTGGCATGCTTTGATCCTGTGCAGAATTAGTACTGTAGTTAGTGAGACTTAATCTAAGTAAGATTACCTAGAAATAAGAGCTAGCCTCCTAAATATTTGTCTGGGGACAAAAAAGCTATGGATGAATAGTTCTATAATGTAACTTTTTTACATAAATTCCTCAGTTCCTTCCTCCTTATCTTTCCTCTCACTTGTCACTTTTTAAGTTTTTCTTTATTCATAGTTGCCATTATGCAGTGTCCCTGTCTATGTATGGGGTTTTTTACTGTTGCTGATAATTGTGCTGAGATTGTATCAGAAAGCCATTCTTTCTTTTGCATATGTTTCCTACAATGCTGAAATGGGAATATTGACACTGTACATCAGGGAGAAAATACTGCTGTGTCAACCATTTTGGGTAATTAGGTTAATTGAGATACAGAAGAAAGCTTAGTACACTGCTTTGTAAACCTGCTTAGGAATACTTGTGCTAAATTTTTATGGTCTTTATTTTTTCCTGTTTTTGTTTTTACTGTACTTTACTGTACATTGTAAATTCTTCATTGTTAGTGCTCAAAAGCATTTAAAGCTGTTTCTCATTTCTTGCACACTTTATCTGATGGGTTTTTTGAATTTTTGCTAACTTTGTTAATTATGTTTGCTTAAAGCTCATACGCTGTAGTATTTTAAGTTTTGTGTCACATGTAATTTAAAGAAAACAACTGAAAGAACTGGTAGCTTTTGACTCATTGATAATAATAATGCAAGCATTTATATTTGTAGTGTTTGAACTGTGTAAAAGCCTTCAGAGCACTATATAAATATTAATGGCTTAAATGATTAAAGCAAAAGCACACAATACCATAAGCTGAAAAATCTAACACATTTGTACTAAATGCAAGGTTTTATCTTGTATCGTGTGAAAGTGATAAATCACTTGCATGTTCTTGTGTTTCTAGAGCACTGCTGTAAGAATAACATTTTTTTTATCCTGTTTCAACATAGGTTTTTTGTTGCCTTTGGAGGATAGACTAAACATTCTAGGATTGCTAATAAAATAAAAAGAAAATTTTATGTATGCTTACTATAAAACAGAATCAAAACTATGGTTTAAGATTTTTTTAAAAATATGGTAGAAATTTGCAAATAGGTTTTTGGTCTACTCTCTCTGTTAGGAATGTAATTAAGTGTTTAAAAATTGTGAAAGTTACAATTTCTGAATACTGATATTGCAAATTAATTTTACATGAAAATGAGAAATATACCAAAACAATTCTGGTCTTGTAGCTTTCAGTAATAATTACAAAGCATGGGCAAATGTCAGTATCCAAAGAAACCATACATTTTCTTGTTTGTAGCTGGTCAAAGCTGTGTCTCCACCCTGGTACTACACATAAATACAGCTTCTCCCCTTCTGAAACAAAACAATTTTTCTTTTTTTCCCTAAATCAAATCCGCAGCTCTTTCTGCAGCCTGAAAATTCTGTGCTTTGAAGGAAACTGCTTGTTTAAAATTGTAGGTGCCATGTAAAATAGACATGCTTACTTTGAGTGAGAAACGAAAGGTGGATTCTGTGACTCAGTATACCCTTGCTGCAGAGGTGAAGGGTGAGAATTCCCAGAAAGCCACCAGAGCTGCTCACCTGTGCATTCTGTTGCCGTGGGCTAGTCTGCGTCTGGCACTGAGTTGCCATGTTTTGCAACCACTAGTTTAGAGGGAGTATTGGACTGTGTCAGGTGTCGGCCTGCATTTTGGGGCTTCCTGTCCCTCCAGACAGATGGGATAGATGAGAGTAGCCCACAAAATGTGTTGATCAGTTCTGAAGTCTATATGGAACTTGTGTCCAAGTCAGGACCTTTACAGATAAGCTCTGGAGAACCTGTGGTGGCTTAGGCTGTTATGGCTTCTGGTTGTTTTGTCTGTGTGTTTGCCAGAGGTGAACACTGTGGCAAACGAGTCAGAAGGGGATGTGTGCCTGAGTCTCCAATGTTCCAGGGCAGCCTGGCATATTAGCTTAAATCCAGATAGAGTTGGGTGTCTGCTATTGCTCTGGATTGTGAACTTCATTATTTAGCATGAGCACATTTTTATTTCTGGTGTCTCACTTTCACAAGCAGTCATATCTTGCAAAGGGTGAGGCAGAAGATGGGATGTTGCGTACTATATTTCCTTCATGCATGAAAGTCAGTCCTTGAACAGACACAATTTACTTCAATCTTCAAGTTGCACTTTTTAAAAGTATAAACGTGAGTTAAATCTTCATTTTTAAGACTGGGGAAGGCTATTTTATGTGTGTGAATACCTATCAAAAATGGGAAGATACTATTCTGATGTTACTACTGTAAACTTTTTTGAAGGAAAAATCATGGACAGTCAAACTCATTATACATCAAGATATTGAAATGTAAAGATTTTATGTACACTTGTGTTCCTTTCCAGTGTATAAAGTGGGATGAGAATATGTGTAAGCATTATGTAGCTTGAACATGAAGCATGTTGCTGAATGTTTGTGCTTCCTTGAGAAATCAACAACCAAGGAAAATACTAGAGATCTAGCAAAAATGGAAAAAAGACTTTGGAGTGTGGGGTATTTTGAAATAATTGCTAGCTCATTTAGATTTGTTGCTTAATCAGACCTTAGGCTAGTCTGAAGGATGCTTTGTAATTCTGTTGTATTACTAGTCTCCCTTATGTACAGAATCTATAAGCTGTACCTTGTTCTATATTTAGTTATTCTCTCTGGCTGGTAGAAACATAATTACCCCTGTTTTACAATAGGTGAATGGGGGTAGCTTGAGGCTAGGCAAGCAGGAAAATGAGCCTAGGTATCCTGTGGTTGGTCTGACCTCTTGTTCACTGGACACTTGAGCTTCATTAAGAAATTACTTTAAACAAACGACATTGGTTATTGATATATTGAATATTGGTATATCTTGACAGAAGTTTTCATTAAATCTTCCCATGCCCAATTTTAAGTAATTATTAATTTGGTTTTATATGTAAAACTTTATGATCTGGTAGTAGCAATTTCTTCCATAACAAATTTTCTGTATTTCAGAAAGATGAAACACTACTTTTTCTTCTGTGTGTGGTGATCTGCAGCTCCCAGTATTTAAAAAAATAAGTTGACTAACAATATCAAAAACATGTGATTAACAGTTTGGTTTAGTTAATGTTAAAAATTTTATAATACTTAGTTTTCTTTATTAAGAGTAATTTTTGTAGTGGCACAGAATACTTAAACAAGTAGAGATGAGAATTATTTATACATGTACCTCTTAAACTAGGTGATTGGCTTCTTAAATTATTAGCAGCTATAACCTATAACTTTCATTTTTACTAAAGCACTTGTATAGAATAATATGCATTTATTTTTTGAAGGCAAATGCCTTTCTGAGTAAGGAAAACTTTGATTTGCCTGCCCTTTGAGGCAAGCGTATTTTGTGTACATGGTAAAACTTGGAACTGCAGGTTTCATGAAACAACTTAATTTTGAAAAAAAAAAAATAAATCATAATTTTAGATTGCAGAATTCAAGGTTCTTAATCCTAATTACTAGATTATAATTTAGAAAATTGTCTTCTAATGCAGGTTAGGAATTTTAACTCTTCTGTCATGGGTGGGAATCTTTGGAATGTGGTACATCTCCTCAAATGAAGAATCTTTCAGTTTTATCACTGCTGCTTACATGACTTTTGATCAGTTGCAAACTCAGTGAAGAAACAAACTAAATATCCTGAAAAATGGCTTAATCTGGACTATGCTTCTACCATAATCACCCTCTTCAAAATACAGATTTGTAATTTTAAAATTTTGCAGTGTTTTCTAACTTCCTATTTCATTAACTGCTAACAGATCTTATTGAAAAAGTATCTTTGGATAAAGTTGCATTTGATATCCTTCTGCTCTTTCATTTTTTCTGGCTGTAAGCATACACACAGAGGCACATATGTGTTCTTCTTTTTTGCTTTAAGTTTTGTTACAACTGTATTTGCTGTATTACAACTATATTTGCTATATTGTCTCTTGCTGTTAGTATAACTTGATTTATTTTCTTCTTATTCATATGTTGTACAAACACTAATAAAAATTAATTTTGATCAGTGTATAAAATGTAAATAAAATGTACTTAAGATCAAGACTGGTAAGAAAAAGCAACATCCTCTCTAAGTTTGTAATAGTGCTAAATAAAATAGGTTATTTATTATTCTGAAAAATAATATCCCAAAGTCTAGCATTCTAACTGCTCAGTATGCCAGCTTCAATGTGATGGCAGATGTTTCTTGCAGTTGAGAAGTTCTCAGGCATTTGAATATTCAAAGCATTAAAAAAAAATATTCTTTTCAAAAATGTCGGCTGCCTCTAAACATTTACTTATTAGTCTTAGTAGACATCTGTTGTGGTAATTTCATTGTGTATTGTTTGGAGGTCAGCAGCCCTTGTTTCATTCTTTTATTTCCCTGCCTCTGTCCATTTCCTCACCAGCTGTTTTACTGCTAATACTAAATTAATTCTACAATTTTGTGGGAATGGGCAGGGAGTGACTTTCACTCTAGTACCTGTCTGATTACATTTGGGGTTAAAACTGTACATCCTGTATAACATAGGAACAACTTCCCTATTTAGGTCTTTATATGCTGCATATCTGCTTTTTATGTCTGTCTGTCTCCATGTTTTTGTATGTTCTGTTGGATTGTAAACTGTTCAATTCTGAGCTCTGCTAACTATAATATTTTCTGTGGAAAGTTGTATCATGTGAGAACAAGACTTGAAATTTTTCGTAGCTGGAGGAATGGCCTTTTTTCCCAGATGTTGTGCAAGGTTCCAGGACATTTTGCTGGAACTGGCAAAAGAGGACAGGAATCCCAAACTTTCCAGTCCTACTGGTTTGATTGCTAACCATGGTTTTCTCGGAGGAAGCACTGCCAGCTGTGAACATAAAAGCAGTATTACAGTGTATATTCTACAGTATATTCTTCTAGTGATATTCTACTGCTATAGAGATTGAGTCATGCCTGATACTACTCTTTAAAATGACAAAGGAGTTGGAGGGGAGATAGTAATGACTGAATAGGTTCCTAAATTTACATAGATGTATTTCTTTATGTGAAGATAAAGCTTGCACTTGTGTATCTTGGGTTCATGTTCCTTAAAATACACATTGCTGTAAAATGTAGTATCCTGCTATTACCAGGTTTTAAAAATTGTTTCTTTAGCAAGAGAAGTTATGTTCTCCATGTACCCCAGTCTCTCAGAAGAACCTAAAGGGTGCAATGGACACCCAAAGAGTGTAGCAGACCTAAAAACATGTTAATTTAGTCTTGTTCAGATTCCTTTTAAGTTGGCAATAGTGACTTTTGTTTATAGCAAACCTGACTTTTTTTTTTTGCCCCCCAAAGAAAAGCACACTTCAGCGTAAACGCTGCATTCTGTGTATCCAGATTTTTTGTATAACTTTTTATTCTTTCAGATAGGTTGGCTAGAGGAAGTGCGGCTGCAGTCTTTGAACTCATTATGTGGGAAGATGCAGGTTCATATTAGAGCCAGTGGGTTTCATATGCAATTTTAACTCTTTGTTGTGGGAAAAATAGGCAAGGCCTTCCTTACGGATTGTTTTGGTACCACAGTTATGGGAACACCAGCCCTGTCTTGGTTTAACTGCAGCCAACTCAGGCAGGCTATCTTACTCAGCTTCTGCTCATGTGGTTTTACTAGCATGTAAATGCAAGTCCAGTTCAGAAATTCTCCCATGTTAAAATTCTTTAGCAAACAGAAGGCAAGGAATGGTCTTGGACGCTCCTGTGCAAGGTGATTCTATCTGGGTTCAGGGGGAGTAACTAGTGTCCAACAGAGCACAAGAGAAATAGAGCTCTTTGCTTCTAAGTTGTCCTTGAACTTCTAATAAGCAAATGATAGGCAGCTTTTTTATTGTGAAAAATATATGCACCTAGATTAAGGCCATGTGTATGTGTATATACATACTCTGATTTTATTTTGACAGGAATCTTTTGATCCTACTATGCAGTTGCATCTTGTTCATCGAGCTCCATGTACCATTCCTCCTTACCTCTCAAAAAATGGATCAAGCCTTGGAGATTTGCTAATAGGCTTCTTCAAATATTATGCCACAGAATTTGAGTAAGTAATAAGCTCATCTTAGTATTTTAGAATATGTGGAACTTTGATTCCTTCTATTCAATATACCAACACTTTATAACCCTGGAAGAGAAAGAATAGCAGTAATGCAGGACTGCTAACTGACAGAGAGGAGAAGGGTGAAAAGACTAAAGGACAACAGGAATGCTGAAAAAAAGTGTCTGACATCTTTTGCTTAGCCAACCATCCTGTCCTGTAAAATAGCTGCCAGAAGTTAGAGAGCTTTGTCCTTTTAAAAAATAGTTGGTTTTTGTTCAATTACACTATTATTAAACTGTCTATCCATGTGTGAGAAAAATTTGTTTTCCTTAGTTGTAGTTTAAGGTATTGATTGTGATATGAATTATTTGGACCTTAATAGCTGTGCTTGTCTTCTGTTTCCCCAAGTCAATGGAGTTAACTGACAAGGTGGCTCCTTACTTTGACTGTAATACAGTCATTAATATAGGCCACACCTACTGAAAAATTCTCACATGTATAGTTAGCTCACTAACCTTGTTGGTTTGCTAGAATCTGAGTTTAATTTTGGCATGTGGACTTTCTTGTGGAAGAGAAGGAGATGCTAAAGTTGTGAGGGCATCTGGGAAAGCTATAGTTATGAACACTTAGCCAGATTTTCACTCTAGAGTTTCTTAAAAAGTGCTTGTCCATACAAAATATCAAATGGTTGTATTTTAATAAGCTTAAAGATCTTCTAAAGAATTTCTGAGGCAATTGGCTCATACATGTTGCTGTCCTGTGTCTGTGTGTCATAGCCATTTCCTGGAAGGACAACAAAATGTATAGCTGCTGGATACTCATTATAATTTTTGAAGTGTTCATATCTTATTTCAATGTAAGAAGTGAACAATCATTAAATCCTTGTAAGAAGACATGTTGGGGTGTGTACCACATTTCAAATATATAAGCTAAATCCATATGGCCTGTGGCAATTAATTGTACTTTGGGCATGCTTCAGCCTGATTCTGAGAGATTTTCACATAAAGAGCTTTCCTTCAATGATCCCTTCAGATAAGGGAATTGTCTATTATCCTAAGTTTTTCCTGTGTACTTGTCTTTTCAGCTGGCAAGGTGCTGCTATGCTTAGACAACACTTCTGGAGGATATCCCCAAGTTCCTTATTTGTATGGGATGCTAGATACATCCTTTACTACTTGTCTGTATATCGCGCTGCTAATCTTCTCATAGATGAAAGTGAATATGTTTTCCACTAAGGAAAACTAAGGAAGAAGTTACTGGTTTGCCTGTGCAAACTAGCAGAGAAAATGTTGTCCTAATGCAGGAAAAATACCTAATTTGACTTTTCTAGTTTGGGTGCTTGTTAACATAGTCAGGAGCAGATTTCTGTGTAAGTCAGTAGCTGGTCCAGTGAGACTTTTTGTTTTGCCTGCTGTTAGACAGGCAGGGTATACTAAGAAGTATGAAACTACTAATGCTGCAGTGTCAGTGCAGCATGATGGTATTCCCCCAATATTATTTTTTGTGATAATCACAAATGAGGGAAAAAATTACCTAAATTTAATCACAGAGGCACAGGGGAGCTTCTGGTTAAAACAAAGCTTGAAAAAGTGGACAGTGAAGAAAAGATAGCTGCTGATGTGAAGAGAAGTAGAGATGTTCAAAAAACAACCATATAAACAAAAAAGAATATCTGGTTTGTTTTTCCAGTATTAAGTACCTGTTAAGTATTCAAACACTTGACTGATAGATACTAAAATTCCGTATAGTTTCGTAAAAACTGGTAATTGGCTGGAGAAGAGAAACCCAAATTAAGGCCCATGCTGGGGAAGAGGTGGGCAGAACATAGTGTGATAGCCAGCTGATGAGAACAAGTACAGTGTCGTGCTATCCACAGTATCTGTTATCTTTGCTTTGAAGCTGCTGATGGAAACAGCATTGTAGGTGGGAATGAGGATAAAAGTTAAGTACACACAACATGGGGCTCTGTTAGTTTTGCCTTTCATGGAAGAACTAGTATTTTGCTCCTGAATGTGTTGAATATTTTCATTGCTGTAGTCACTTTTTCCAGTCTTTGCTTTCCCTGTAAAACATTTGCTAGTGTTTTTATACACAGAAATTTTGAGATTATATTTCAGATACTGTGACTATTAAGTTAGGTCACATTTAAATGACCTGTACTGTGCTAGTGAGCTTTCACTATTGAACTATAATGAGTTTGATGAAAAGATTACTGAAGAGAATACTACTTCAGTTTTCATAAAAGTGACTTTTGTAGATTCCTGTCTGTGGAATAGGCCACAACACTAGCAGGTTTGGTACACAGGATCTCTTTTGCTGAGAGAACAGTGTATAGTCAAGAATGATCAGATCATGTGTGAAGATCATAATTTTGGATAGCATGAGTCGTTGATGCCACCTGCCTGGATTGCTTAACTGATCAACTATTTTACATGTATTGGTCAGGAAAATAGAGAAACATTTGTTTTAAACTTCCCCCTCAGTCTAGCAAAGGCCAGTATGTATTTCAGTTAAAATCAATGTTTTATTTTACTTGATGTAGTAAATAATGTTTAAGGGCAGGATGGGCACAAAGGAAGAAACAGGAACCTTGCATGCTGTGCAGCCGTGAATAAGTTTATCTTCCTGTGCTGTGTTCTTTCCCCTTATGCTTTTAATTTGCTTTGTTTATTTAGAATATAAGCTCTTTCAGAAAATTGCTGATTACCATGTATTTATACAGTGCATATTCCACAGTCCTGCTCTGGGATTTTCAGTGTGTCTGAAAGAAGTACTTTTTATCCCCCTTCATAAGTTACCAGAAATGTGATTTGGAAATTGCTGCATATATTGGATCTACACACTACGTACGGCAAAGCTTGATTTGCTGTATACATGGTTGTATAATTAGCTTGCCATAGGAATTCAAGTCTGCATAATACTTTGCATGATACAGCTGGATAGAAGTATGCTTATAACTCCCATTTTAACTTTAAGTATTTCAAACTATCAAAGATTCGCTGATTCGGCAGTGAACGTGACCAAGTAAAAAAAAAAAATATATGGAGGTGTTCTCAAAAGAAAGTATTTGGAAATTGGTCCATGTTTACCAGGCTGTCTGTAGAGAGTGTCTGATTTCATTGCTGCAGCTGTGAGTGAAGGCAGCAGGTTTTCACTTGGCTGTCTCTCTACAAAGCAAGACCTTGAAGCAAGGCCTTGCTCCCCAGAAGTTACAGCTAGGGAGCCTAGAGATTGTCCTTTGGGACTGTACTTCTCTTAAATTTATTGTTTCAAGCTGTGTAGCAGTTGTTTAAGATCATTCACTGATTAAGTTTTATTTGGTGGACACAATAAAAGATTGGTTACATTGTTGTGACAAAGTATAAATATAAAATACAGTCGCTCTCGGATCTCTTCAGGGTAGAATTGGTCAGGTAATAAAGGGTCATTTTTTTAGTAGTCTGATTTAAATGTGCTTGCAATTTGTACCTATCAGTGTGTTTATGCAAGTAGCTTTCACTTACAGAGTGCTCTGGAAAAGATAAGCTTTTTAATCTGTTTGTCATGTATTCATATACTCTTACACCTGGAAATGCATGATTTTCAAATTCTCACCTTCTCCACGAGGAGCAGATACCTTATGTGGGCAGTAATACCAGAAGTAACTGATAATTGAAATAGCTGTTTAAATAATTATTGTTAACTTATGGATTGAAAGTGTGTACGCAGAAAATATTTGCTTTGTGTTGGCAATAATGAAGTTTCTGTGTGCAAGCCAAAATGGCTAAAATTAATTAAAAAATTATTTGTGATTAGCAATTAATTCAGGCTGATTTTGGTACCAAGGCAGAGTTAGTGAAGGTTTGAGGCTACTAGATAAAGCAGTTTTAGAGTTTAAATGGAAAGCTGTTTAAGTAGCTAGAAATGTTACCTTTTTTGTTGCTTTTGGTAAACCAGTGTATTATAAATGCATTTATTTTTTGATGAGGAATCAAGCCAAGTAACCTAGAGAAAAAGAAGTAATAAGAATTACATGTTTGAAGTGAAACAATACTGCCTGGTTTAACCAAACACAGATCAAATACTTTGTTGCTTGACTGTGACTTTCCATGACCCACCCTACCCCCCCACCCCACCCCACCCACTGGCTTGGATCTCTCTTATTTTTAAATAAGCTTTTAGAAAAAGCAGAGGAGTTGCACTATGAGGTGCTTCTGCTCATGACCAGTGTTCTGGAGCTCTGGTGTTAGCTTCTTTGATCTGGTCTGGTCTCATGCTTTCTTCCAATTTTTTGTTTGTTTGTTTTTGGTTTGTTTTTTTTTTTTGAGCAATTCATCTGAACTTCTTAAGCTTGTGTTGGTGGTCATTTATTAAAAAGACAGAATAGGAAAGTATTTGGTGCTTCTTAATACCTGATTCTTGCAAAAGTAGCTTGCTGTGAGAATTAAGGAGACAGAGTGATGGGTTAGAATGAAAGCTTTACTTTGCATTGAAAACTAGAAATTATCATCACCTGTACTAATTTTCTAAGCATATCAAGAGAAATCTAAATATACACAGCAGTGAGTGAATAAGTAATCTGAGGTATCCTGAACTTCATACACTGTCCTGCACCTTTTTGAAATCGGTCCTATTCATATTCTTAAAGAGAAGAATAATGTACATGTTCTATGGATAATGTACATGTTCTATGGAAGTACAGTTATTCAAACCACTCATTTTCATAAGTGGTTTTAATAATGAGTTGTATCCAAGATAATTTATAGAATTACAGGCACAGATTTGAAGATGATGTAAACTGTCTTATCACCACTGACTTAATGGCGTTATGACAGCTGATCTGTGGCCTAGGGAGCACAAAGTTCTTCTAAATTTAACTAGTGAATTATAGACTGTATTTTAATATACAGTTGATATTTACACATTTACTGCAGGTGGTTGATACACCTAGCCAAGCTCCTCTCTCTTTGAATGTCAAAAGATGGATTCAGTCAGGAAATCACATCAGGTGTACAGAACACCAGTACAGCTAGCAGCGTACTACCCAAGTATTTCTAAGCCCCATTTAGTCAGGACATATGGTGATGCATTGTTGGGGATCCAGGTGATTCACTGATATGGTAGTTCCCTGGTTTAATTAAGAGCAGCTGAAAACTGGCTGGGTAAATAAGAACATAAAACCGCAAGTGGTTGCTTTGCCTTCCATTATATTTGGCATATTGTGCCAAGCTTCATAAAGACACTTGGCACATTGTAAAGATTGCTATGTAACCTGCCTGCTGTTCCTGTTTCAGTGTGATCGTTTCCTATGGTTTTGTTGTAAAATTGTGTGCAGAAAGTAGTAGAATATCTTCAAATGCGTATTTGTTACCCCGTTGTTACACTTGTAGGAGATCTAAAATGCAGCATATAAAAAGTGTTAGTGCTCTCTAATAATAGGTTCCTTGCACAAGGAATGCTGGCCTGTAAGCAAGCTATCCTTATATAACTTTATATCATTGAATTTTTTTTTAATGGAATGCAGTGTGTCACTTCATCTGCACTTAAACTCCCTACGTTCCTTTTCTCCTCACTTAAAATTCTGAAAGATACATTTGAGGCTATAATTTCTTTTGAACTCAGAAATAAATGTAGGTGTCCATATTCAAGTTCACATTGTTTTTTTGAAAATAAAAAAATAAAAAAAATAAAAATTCTGTTGTGGATATATTTTAGTCATGGGTACCTGTGATGTTCTGTTTTGCAGATGTTTTCATAAATAAACTTATTGTGGAAAACTTTTCTTGTTTCCTACCTATCATTCCTTACTCTTATATAGTGCATTATGAAGATTAGACTGTTATGCTACATTATTCATTATTACAAAGTACTGTGTTGTCCATGCTTATGACATAGCAATTTGACAGTTTTTTTAATGTAAACCGATATTACTAATTTAGAATAAAGAGTTAAAAATTCTGCAAATTGTTTTCCTTTTCCCTAGCTGGAGCCATCAAATGATTTCAGTTCGTGAGGCCAAAGCTATTCCAAGACCTGATGGTATTGAATGGAGAAACAAATTTATTTGTGTAGAAGGTAAAATGTAAAGCTGCATTATAATTTTTAACTGTTAAGACACTAAATACATAAATCTGTCAAGTAGACTTTACCTTGGTTGTGTTTTAATAATGGACGTGTGTAATGTATTTATGTAGAAAATTAAGCTTGACCATTGTAAATAGTTTTCGAAACAGTCCTGCCAAAAACATTTGAGAAGGAAGCTTTAAGTTCTGTAGTGTTTAAAAATAGTTCTCCTGACCTTTTCTTCAAGAGCACTCATTGCCCTGTTACATTTGGAACAGAGATTAGGACTGTGACAAGGAATGGCCTTTATGACAGTAGTGTGTGTTTTTGTGCTCTGCAAAAATAGTCATCAGTTTTGCGAAGATCCAGCTTCTGAAAAAACACAGTGGACACATACTCAGATTCCTCTCCAAGAGTATTTTTTGTTCTAGAAGTGCTCTGGCATCCCATCTCCTAGCAGTGACTAGATCATGTGTATCTTGATCCCCTTGTGGCTACTATTCACTGGCTTGTGAATGTACAGGTTCTGCAGAGTGTGTATGATGCCTTCCAAAACTGGAGGGTAAACCCAGGCTACCTTTGGAGTTGCAGGTCTTGGCCTCCTTAGTGCAGGCTGAACTGGGCGGTAGCCCTATACAGGGAGCCTGCTTCATGTGCTCTTAATGCCTTTCAGCTGCCATGGGGAATCTATGTGAAGAAGATGAAGCTTGGACCAGGGAGAGAGGAGATAATAGAGCAAGAGAAGGATTTGAGTTGTTAGGTGAATGAAAAGAGAAGCAGGGAATGGACTGAGGTGCTGTGTAACTGGAAACAGTTAACACAGAGATAAGAAAGGGGAGTGAGAATCGGAATGCAGCCGGTGAAGAATTGGTTGGACAAGGGACCATGGGTATAGAACCAAGATGGAATGCAAGCAGAATTAGAAGTAGGTGGTTTAGGACACAGTGGTGAAGAGGGAAGGTCTGAAATGGGAGAGGTGGCCTGGACCCTGGCTCTAAATAAATGGAGGCTATTAGGATCAGGTTATAAAGGGTTGAAGTTTTCAGATAGGAGAGGAACAGAACATTCTATGTAAAGAGTTGTTAGAAACTGGGAAAATTTTGCTGGGGAGGAGAGGGATAAGGCAGAAGTCCTGTGGCTGGACAGATGTTCCTCAAGATTACTGGGAGCAGGAGTGCACTGATGTGTGTGTGCATGTAATTTCCTGCATTTGTGCTGCTCTCTGCAGAGAATAATTGCCTACTGGTGTAGTTAGTTATTTTGTGGCCCAGAGCTCATCAACTTGGTTGTAATCATATGGATGGCAATGTGATGCCACATGATGGGATTCCTGTTCTTTATGTGACTTTTGCGGGGAAAATATCGATTACCAGTCATAGGGGAAAAAATACACTGAAAGATTACTGCATGTTTGACTCTGCAGCCTCAGAGCTGCGAAATGTGAGAATTGGAGTATCTGCACAGCCGAAACGATTTGGGATAGTGCAGTGCGGGCACTGCATGGCTCTGGCCCAAATGTGGGAGGTGGGAATGCTGGGCAGCTGTGTCTGCTGCTGTCACATGATGCTGTGTTGCCAAGGCGTTGTGTGTTTCACGCTCTGGATTGTTTTATGATATTACAAAGTGGCCAAATAGGTTTTTTTTTCTGTCAGGTTGGAAAATAAATATCAGCATACAAAACAGGCATTTAAAAATTTGTATTAAATAGGCTTGATTACATACAAATTTTTCCTTAAGAGTGCATCTTGCATTTGCACTATTAAAAAAGCAAAATTGTAGGTGACACACCTGATTTCTTCCTGTTAGTGTAGTTCAAGACTTTATTAAGATTAAGTTTTAGCCTCACATACCAAGTTTTTACTGCCAAATTGGAAGGGAAAAATTACACTTCCTATTTCAACTCAAAGTTGGCTTCATGTTCATAACAGCTGTTAAGCTGAACTATTTAACAGAGTTGTAGATAAACTTCTGTGTACTTTGAGAAGAAGCTTTTAAAAACCATTTTCTGGTTTCCAAGGCTTTGTCAGATTTTTCCAGTTAGTGGACTAAAATTTCAGTAATTGGTATTACTGCATATATTTGTTGATAGATTACACAAGTCTGTGCATGCAAGTTGCTGTAATTCTGCATGCAGCATTGTATTTATGCTCGCTCACAGAAAAAATTGTGTTCTGCTGTAGTTTTTATTGGCTTTAAGACCAATTCTCACTTGTATTTCTGCTGTTAGAGAAATAAATATAGCAGAGATGCTCTTTTTGGACAGTTTAAAATCTATTATGGAGATACAGAGAACAGTTCTTTTAGCTAATGTTTGTGAACATTCCTTATCAGAAGCTCTAAATTGCTATTGACTATTCTGGTTTCAGTTTAAATCTTGTCCATGTCAAATAATATTGATCATACAGTCTCCTGTTGAAAAAGACATAGTTTGGAAAAACTAGAAACACAGCGATTTTGTGAGACAGTTAAATTGATAGTCATTTAGGAAAACTGGATCAGAAGCCATCTAATCTGCACCTGATTCATGCTTGTACTTTTAAATCTTTCAGATCCACATGTTAAAAATAATTCTAAAAATAATTCCTCAGGGCTTGGTTTGCAGCAGTTGTGAAGTTTTATGATTTTTTGTATTTTCATTTGGAAAGATGATCTCCTTTAGCCTTTCCCTCAAACATCAGTGTAGAAGTTGTATTACTTTTTCCTTTTAATATTCTCATCTCTGTGTGTGAACAAAATAACTTATGATGGACTTTCACTGTCTTGATAGCTAGAAAATGTAGTGGTATAAATAGTAGCTGATTGCAAAATGATTCTTGCTGTGCTCCAGGGAATGAGTTTGTCTTTTGACAGTCAGTAAATATGCAGGAAGAATAAAGGAAAGCTGTGAGTCAGCTTTTGTGACTAGAGTACCTTTTTTCCCCACTGACGGTTTTAGAAGATTGTACAGCTTTGCTCTTGTTAATTTAAAAAAAATGTATCTCTTGATTCAACAAAAAGTTCATAAAGGTCCTAGCATTAAAGAAACAGTTAACATCACATTTAAGACACACAGTTTAAGCTGTACTGCTTCTACTTGGTAAGGGAAATAATTTCTTAGTAGCAGTAGATCACAGTGTCAAGTTATGTGACTGACTTTAGAGGACTACTTACCTTTTTTTATTTGTTAGCCAGTTTTTTGTTCCAATCAAAATGTATGATGCCTTCTAAAGTGAAATAAATCTGCCTGTAAACATCCACTGAAAATTTTATAGGTGGTTTGGAGATAAACCTTTTAGAAACCTGCCAAGTGCAACATTTAATGCATGAAACACTTTTTTTTTTGTGAATTTAAGTAGCTTGCAGAAATAAAAACCCAATGCCATGGAACATGTTCCAAATTTGAAGTCCCAGTCTTCATATTGGCATAAACCATTCTGATGTCTGTTTGATGCTTTATTTTACTTTATGTCCCTATCTGAATAAAAGCAATTAATAACCAATTAAACAAAAAAGATACCTGATCTAGCAAATACTTCTGTGTTTCTGTGGTCCTTAAGGACTTCCATACATTCTGCCAGTGTAAAATATACCATGCTACTTAAGCAATTCTCTAGTAAGACAAGAAGTACTTTAAAATGTATTTTGTAACACATTGTAATGCATAGTCTCAGCATCATAATTTTTTAGTATCTATTTTTTAATGTTGGCAACCCCATCAGTAGCAAGGAGTACTTTTTTAATCCTTCAATTAAAAAAAAATATTCAAAAGTATTAATTATGTTAGCATAAAAAAAGGGAAAACATCATATAAATTTGTAGTCTGCTAGAAGTTGGAAGCCACAAATTGTTAACTTATGAATGGATACTGTAGAATAGGTATGAACTGATAAAATATATTTTTACAGTAGTTGATACATCTTATATAAAAAATTATAGTAAATATTTTACTCTACTCCTTGTATATCACTGATAAGCTGTTGAATTAGATGAATCTAAAGTGAACATTTCCAAGAGGCACATGTGTAAAGTTTCAAAACTTTTTAATATGCAAAATCATATTCTGGTATGTCATCACAGACTAAGCAGTAACAAATAATGGAAAAGTAACAAATATTATGCAATACTGGTGTGTAAATTCAGCACAGTCATAGTGAGCTTCAGTAGGTATAGTAACCTGACTTTATTATGGATTACATACCATTAGACCATTCAGAGCTTGGGGCTTTTTTTGGATGAAAGTTATGTAGAAATAAAGATTGAGAAGCAAAGTATAAAACAGTCACTCAAAGCAATCTTGGGGAGCAATGATAAGTTGACTCTTCAGGGTTTTGTCTGATTACTTGCTCAATGAAGTCT
The DNA here is from genome assembly GCF_000700745.2 of Antrostomus carolinensis. Classification (NCBI taxonomy): domain Eukaryota; kingdom Metazoa; phylum Chordata; class Aves; order Caprimulgiformes; family Caprimulgidae; genus Antrostomus; species Antrostomus carolinensis. The sequence goes on along the minus strand of NW_010325382.1, from coordinate 12,178 downwards.
GAGTGGCTCTAGGTTTTTTAACACTTTTAATGTTTTTGTTTGATCTTGCAGAGCCCTTTGATGGGACAAACACTGCTAGAGCTGTACATGAAAAACAAAAGTTTGATATCATCAAAGGTGAATTTCTGAAGGTAAAAATTACATCTCATTTAATTTTTCTGGTAATTTTGGTTTTCAAGATAGTTACACAAATGCTAGTCATTGAACCTGCCTATTTTTTAATGTTTGTGTTACAAATATTTTTATGCTTTGTACTATGAAAATGTACTTTTAAATGTTTTTGTGGAAAATTCTTTAGTAAGAACACTTACTAATGTCTACCATTAAGCATCAGGCTTGAAATAGTAAACCTTCTGTCTTAGATTTTCTTGTATGTGTAAAATTCTAATCATAGTTAATAGCTTTAGAATTACAACTTTTTCTTCATTATTGCTTCCTACATGAATTTGACTGGTAATAAACAATGTTTTATACTTCTTACTATCCTTTTTTTAATAAATATCTCCATCAGTGGTTTTCTGCTGGATTTTGACAGTTTAATTAAATTGGTACTTTTCTTGAGGGAGACCACACTCATAATTTCAGAACATGTGTAGTTCAAACTGGAGCTTTCACTCTTCCAGTCAGTGGAGGAGGCAAGGACACCTTGAAGGAAGCAAAGATTTACGCCTTGGTTAAACATCCTTTTTCTAAAAATCCTTGCTACCAGCTCTTCTTTATGCTTGTCTTCTATCATTGGTATTGCATTTGGAATTGCAGCTCAAACTCTAGTTTTCAGACATCTGTGAGTATTCATAGTGTAGTTACAACTAGGGATTAGTGCACAGAACTGGCTTCCAGCTCTACCAGTTAGACTCCCCTGTTGTGCTGTCATTGGAGCCTCCTGTTTACTCCAGTTAATGAAGTCCTTAAACATCTTTGCTTCTCCAGCAAAAAGGAAATCAATGCCAGATACTTGTAATAAAATAATAAAACAAGTGCTATAAGGTGTTGCCTTAGACAGAAAAGGATAACTTTTTTGTTTTATAATTTTGTTCGGAAACTTCAGTTTCCTTCTATTTAACCATGTTAGCATACCAAATACTGAACTGTTCACATACTTTTACATAAAATGTTTGATTTTGTGAGTCTGCTAAATCAGTGTTTTACAAAGTAGTTTGGGCTTTCTCTCTCTTCTGTGAGATCAGAGTGAACTTCTATTTTCAGAGTTTTCAGTTAAAAAAATTGGTTTCAAACCTGTGTTGTTTTCTGCAAAATGTAAAAGCCATTGTTTGATCCTAGCTGTCTGGAAGCTAAAGTGTTACAGCCCTGAAAAAATTCCTCTTTACTAGGAACCATAAGGAATGACAGTTGATGAAAACTGCAAGTACTTATTGATATCTTGCACTTTTTTTTTTAAGAAGTCTAAGGAATCTGTTTGTCTCATAGCCCTCGAGAGTTTATTCTTCCTGTGGTTTTCATTAGACACTGTGGTTTAAATGAATTCTGTGTTAAGACAGGAGGGTCACTCCAGTTATTTGCAGGTTCATGGCCTAACAGATGTGACAGATGTCCTGGAATTCACTGTAGAATACAGAAGAAAATTGGAATAACCTGTTTTAAAGACACAATTAAGTTCTGGAAATGTCAGAGTATAACATTTTGTATCATGAACTTTGGCATGAATTTGATACAATTATTTTGCAGTCAGAATATCAACGTAACGTTTAAATAATGTTAACCTCTTATTCTTCACAAATCCACTCTGTTCTTGAAATGCTGTACCTTCCTCAATAGTGCATTGCATTTTGTGTACCTTTTGGATTTTTTTCTTCCCTTAAAACAAACAAACAAAAAACCTAAACAAACTCTCTTTTCAAGAAGGGCAAAAAGATCAAACTTATTTGTGTGGATCTGTGAGGCTTACTGCTTACAATGATATTTAAGTATGAATGACAAAGATGTTTAGCCTTTTAAAACCTTATACTTTTTTTTCCCCAGTCTTGGCAGGTATTACGAGACAAGAAAGACCTGAACCGTATATTACCTTTAAGATCAACCATACTGAAAAGATAACCAGCTTCTTTTACTTTCTTCTTATTGGATCCTGCCGAAATAAAGAACAGTATCAAAACAAGAACAATAAAGAACAGTATAAAAATCAAGAGACAATTACTCTGTGGTTTTTTATGACATGTTTTTCTCTGTAAACTTTTGTTAAAGAAATGTTTATAAGAAAGATTGCATATTTTATTATCAACATTTGTTGATATACAGATGTTTGTGTTGTTGACTTCTAGAAGAAACTCAAACAAACCACAAGAATAAATCTGGTTTAAGGAAAGGAATATACTGATTTGTGGTTTCCATAATCTGTGTAATCAGTAATTCAGACACATTTAACCATTAAATAAAGACATTCACAGGTAAACAAGGTGCATGTCTGACTATATCCTTAAGGCATTGTTCAGAGTACCCATGAAAAGGCAGCCTGTGCTTTGTACCTGCTTAAATGCAGTAAGCACTTTTGCTCAACTTGGCACTTTCTAGTTTTATTTCCCTTTTACTTGAAATGACAAGCAACAATTTATGAAAATTAAGCTCGATTATGGAGTTGGTAGTGTTCTGGATATCAAGAACTGTAAACTGGAATTTCAAGCAACAGTTCTACTACAAAGAATTGAAATAAAGACAAACAAATCAATATATATAAATACTTGATATTGATGCAGAGTAGGCAAGGTACTTCTTCGTGCTTCCTTCTACATGTTTGAAGTAGTAGTGATATCTGCTTTGACAACAAACAAACAAAAAAATCAAACAAAAAAAACCCTAAGCACCCCACAACCCTACCACTGCTACAATAAGCTGGGCTTCTGGTTTTATTTTGTGTAAATATTTGTAAATTGGTTAGCTATGGGAAATAGAATTTAAATAAGTAATTTTGAAAATTTTAGCTTTTCCAAAATGAAGTTGTGAACTCTTTTAGACCTGCTGTAGCACAGTTTGTGCCTCATATATTTGTTATTGAAGACCAATTAATTGTTAAAACTGTACTTACCATTGATTTCAGATTCATATTATAATTTTTTTAAGTTTAATATTTTGTATGGAGTCCAGTGAAATAAAGATTATATATGGAAGGTGCATCTTAGTTTTCCAGTTTATTTTGTACAGCATATTTAAAATCTTTCCTATAATTAAGTAGATGAGGAAATGCCCTGTAAACGTGAGGCCCTTGTTGCAAGTTTTGAACTTCTATAAGGTTGTTCTGCACTGTGACTGTGTGCAGGTAAAAGTTTCATCTGTTGCAGTCTCTATAACAAGATTTTGAAACCCCCTATAACTGTAAAATAACAAGGATTACCTCTTCTTGTGCAAACTTTCAAGTTCTAATTTATTTAAAGTTTCACAGTTCAGAAATTCTAGAAACTGTAAACTAATTGCTTACTGTGAAATTACTTATTGCACACTTTACCATACTCTAGTCTATGTAAGATTTTGGCTTGCTTCTTAAAACAGCTTCCTTCTGCAGTTTTAAGTCTTTCAGTTTTAACCTGACTCCAGCAATCCACTGAAACTTTGTTCTCCCTCCATGCATATGTTCTCCCTCAGTGCCCTTCCGCTTCATAAGATGGTAGACTTGATCTCTGTGAAACACTGACTTTGACCTCTTTTATGTAAAATTGAAGCACAAGTTTTTAGTATAGGGTAATACCTGGATTTGAAGGTGCTCTACAAGCCCTAGATAGATTTTGGGGAGAAGGGAGGGCTGCTCTGTTTTTAAAAAGGTGCTGCCTACCTCTTTGTTTAGAAAGTGTAAAACTTTCCCAACATAGGATAACTAAGAAGGGAAATACATATTCAAACTTCTCAAAAATGTATTTTGAGGGAGCTGGATGTGAGGCACAAAACTTTATGCATGTCTGTCTCATGAGTTTGCATTGCATCACCTAAGGTGTCAGTGTATCTCACACCTTTAATTACTGCTTTATGTTTGGAACCACTTCTTCCTAACTATTTTAAAATAGACAGTTGAAAAAATTGTAGTACCTCTGTGCAACTCCATAAAAATTTACACACCAACCCCAAAATTGACCCCTTGCAATCTTTAATGCAAGCCAAAATCTATAACCACAATGGTCTGTCTTTCAAAAGAATCCTTTTGCATGTTTTTTTCAAGTTTATGTACTTTGGATAAACTACATTTAGAATCAGAAATGCGAAGTCTAGATGGTACTTTTCCCCAACTGTTTGGGGACAAGCCGTTTTGTCACATCTTTTCTAACAGTGGAATGTGCCCCAGTAGTTTACTGTGCTAGCTAAGCAAGATGCAAGGTGGTGTAACTTGCTTTAGCTTATCATGAAAGAAGCTGGTGGGTAATCTGGCAAGAGCAGGGAAAGTGGCAGTGCTCTCACATATTAAAAAATAATCTAAGAGGTTTGGAAAAGACATTTCACCAGATGTCACATTGTATCATTCTCCTATCAAGGCAAAAAAGAGCAGCATCACTTTCCATGGAAGTGCCAGGCAACTGAAACAACGGTGAGTAAACGTATTGTTATTTGTTAAATGATGGGCTGCAACTTTCACCAGAAAACTCAGATAAAATACCACTAAACAAATGCTTTGGGGAGAGTGAGTAGGAGCTGAATTTCCTAACTTTGGATTCAGTTCTGCATAGTCTGAAGTTGTTCAGAGATTTAATGACCTGGGTTTTTGTCTACTCTGGGCAGGTATCCATAGTGAGAAATCTATTAGTGGCTATCGTAAATCTTACTGTTAGTGTAAAATTTTATTTTCTCCTCAACTTCAAAATAAAAACCTTCTCACACTTGGCATACTCCCTAGCAGGAAATTTTTCTGAGACACCTTTGGTAAAAGGTGTTTTTCATGGCTGACCAAGGTTTCAGCATGTGTGCAAGATGCTAGCTTCTCTGAGGCTTCTTATTGCTTTGAAATAAAAGTGCTTTAGTTCAGTTCTGTTATTTTAGGACTCATTCTGTCTACTCATTTTGGCACTGGGTTTGCCTCTCATTTCTCACCTTATATAATGTCAGAAACTACTAGTGGCTGGCCTAGGATTTTAGGAACTCTCTAGTCTCCTAGCAGTGCTTTTAACTAGTAGACTTGGAGGTGTTCAGGAGGTTCAAAGGTTGTCAGGAGCTTCCCACTCAGTAACAGTACTGCCAGAACTGGTATAGGCTGAATACTGTGAAACTTGGGAATTTCTCTTCTAGCTCTCTTGCTCTCACTTCTCCTAAAATGTGATTGGGTAAGTGAACTCCCTGTACCTTCAGGTGTTCTGACAGTATGAGAGGTTATTTTTAAGAAATCCCTTACAAAGAATTCCATATAAACCAATATTAACACTCAGATTGAATGGTGACATGGTTATTTGAGAGAAACAGGCAGCCATGATAAAGGATATAAGGTGATTTTTGGATAACCTGAAGTTAGTGTTTGTAAATACCACCCCAAATGCTTATTTGAAACCAGTGCTTTACTGAACTTGGGTCATTGAACTCAATTCGTAGTATATTTTATGTTAAATTTAAGTCCATCAGAGAACATCACTCTTGATTTAACGGTCTCTACTTGCTCTGGGTTATCTCACATGTATTTTGTAGTGTTTGTTATGTTTGTCTTATTTTCCCTAATCCTTGTGTGTTTTGATACAAATCTTTTCCTCATTGATTTTACAGAGTATGATGCTTGTGGGAAGAGCATGAAAGAATACACTATTTTGGTCAATTTACAGGTCAAATTAAGTTGTGAGAAGTACAGAAGGGAGAGCACTAGGTCTGGAAATAATTTGAAGGGGTTCTGGTAAAAGGTTACTCACCTTCCTCTTGCCATGCTGAAGACTGAATTAGAACTTGTGCAATATAGATATGCTTCATGTATAAGCATTTCTTGAAGATTGTAATGCTCTTGTCTTCCATGTGTAAAGAATGTGAAGTCCTCTACCTTAAATTTCATTGTGCTGTGTGCACTCAAGATAAAATCATCTGCTTCCAGTATGCTTCTTTGAGAAATTATGTTTTGGCCTTGTAAATTGTGTACCTCAGTGGGCAGGTCAAGAAAGCAGACAGCTTTTATATGTATGTACTGTTTAGGAAAGATTTTAATTCCAAGTGAATGTGTCAGTAAAATTTAAATTTAGCACTGTAGAGAGAGCTTGTACACAGAAGTACCTGCTTGGGTGTTTCTGTACTTAGACCACAAGGAAGTGTTCACTGATTGATTTATAACCAGCTATTTATTTGAAAAACAAAAAAACCCCAAACAAACAAACAAAAAAGAGGAATTAGAGTTATACTGTACTCAGCATTGGTGAGGCTGTACCTGTGTCCAGTTTTGGGCCCCTCACTACAAGAAGGACATTGAGGCACTGGAGTGTGTCCAGAGAAGGGCAAAGAAGCTGGTGGAGGGGCTGGAGAACAAGTCTTATGAGGAGCAGCTGAGGGAACTGGGGTTGTTTAGTCTGGAGAAGAGGAGGCTGAGGGGAGACCTTATCACTCTCTGCAACTACCTGAAAGGAGGTAGTGGCGAGGTGGGTGTGTGTCTCTTCTCCCAAGTAACAAGTGATAGAACAAGAGGAAAAGGCCTCAAGTTTTGCCAGGGGAGGTACAGATTGGATGTCAGGAAATACTTCTTCACTGAAAGGGTTCTCAGGCACTGGTATGGGCTGCCCAGGGAGGTGGTTGAGTCACCATCCCTGGAGGTTTTTAAAAGATGGCTAGATAGGGTGCTCGGAGATACGGTTTAGTGGTGGACAGGTACGGTTGGACTCAGTGATCTCAAAGGTCTTTTCCAACCAGGCAATTCTATCATTCTATGATACTGTATACAATGTTTTATATCTGAAATAACTTGAAAGTTCTCTATTTAGAATCAGAACTTTGGTGCTTCTCCTACCCTTCTAAAAAAATAATTTTAAAAGAAGTCATTACTTTGGCTAGTACAGGTTGGAAATATTTCCATTTTGTCTGTGAAAAGCTCTGAATTTTGTGTGAAGTGCAGAATAATAAAGGGTAAACATGAGTTAACCTATACATACATGGCAGTGTAGTTTGCCTTTGCTTTAAATTAGAACAGGTTCCACTCAAAGAGGGAATCTGAAATGTCCTGTAATTTAACACACTGATAAATTTGGGGATTCAATTATTTTCTATGTGTGTTGTTAAAAACTCCAGTGCATATGTTACCTCTTACAGTACAGTATTAATTATGAAAGGTGTAAGTTCTAGGCTCATCCACGAGTAATTGTATTTGTGGTGGTTTGACCCACAGTAGGACCATGCGGTCCTGCACTCACTCCCCCCAACCCAGTGAGATGGGATGGGAGACACAACAAACGGGACACAGGATTAGGAATGAAGGACAGGGACGGCTCACTCACCAGTTATGGTCACAGGCAAAACAGATTCAACTTGGGGAAGAAAAATCAATTTAATTCATTGCCACTCATGTATCTAGATATAACAACCACAGCTTACAACACCTTCCCCCCACCCCTCCCTTCACTTTGCTCCCCATTTTTCTACCTTCCCCCACAATGGCACTGGGGGCAGGGAATGTGGGTTCAGTCAGTTCACCCCCAGCATGGAAGTCCAGGAACAAGATATTCCAGAACAAGCTTCCCATGGAGTCACAGACCTCTTCGGGCTCACCTGGCTCCAGCATGGGGACATCCACAGGCTGCAGACTCACCTCTCACTCTGGGGGTCCACCCCCGCTCTGGCAGTGAGCGACTCTCAACTCTGGGGGTCACAATTCCAGTCACAATTCCAATCACACTTGCCCTCAGGCTCAACTTCTCTGCTCCAGGCTAGCTTCTCTGCTCCAGTGTGGAGTCCTCCATGGTCTACACTTGGGTCTCTGCTCCAACATTGAATCTCCATGGGCTGCAGGGGACTTTGTCTTCTCCTACTCCTTACAGTAGAACTGGGTGTGGGTCTCTGTCTTTTCCTCTGGCAACAAAGCTCCCTCTGCGTCTGTCTGTCCTTTGTTTAGGCTGATGGTTTTCTTTTGTTAGGTAAACCGTCTCTCCTCCAGGTACCACACGTTCTTCTTTTCAGGACAGCCCTTCCCCTCACAAATATGGATTCACGGTGGTGTTTCTGTAGTGCTCACTGGCCCAGCCTGGGCTGGGGGGGTCACTGCCTTGGAGCCAGGGGAGCTTTTCGCTCTCACAAGGTGGCCCTTCCCCCACTACCAAAAAAACCTGTCTCCCCTCCACACACACAAACCCAAGACAGTATTTGACCTCTAAAGCTCAATTTTGAGGTGCTCTGGGTCTCCCAGTGTGCTCAAGGGTGGAACTTGCTTTTGGATGTGCCAAATGCACTTTTATTGGGGGGCCACAAGAAAACTCTCCTTCCACTTCTGTGCTGCCCACCCTAAATTCACTAGAGGCGGCTCTATTGTAAAACTACCTCATGGGCAGTGATGGGCAGCCAAGGGAGCAAGCAACTGGACAGACGGCCATCAGGTTTGGCCATGTGTCCTGGCACCCGGTTGGTGCTAGGACCCAGGGTGGGACCAGCAGTGACTGGGCTCTGTAACTCCAGTGCCTGCTATTTAAAGACTGCCCTGAGTCAGGAGAAGAGAGAGCTGCTGGGGATGACAGTTGCTTCAGGCAACCCTGGGGAGGACAGGGTCGGGGGTAAAAATCACCGTCGAGGGCCTGAGCTGGGAAGGGCATGGAGGGGTATCGTGGCGCCGAGTGTGACAGGGCGTCTGAGACCTCATCCTTCGTAGAAGATGAAGAAGAAGAGGAAGAGGAGGAGGAGGAGGAAGAAGAAGAAGAAGAAGAAGAGGAGGAGGAGGAGGAGGAAGAGGAGGAGGAGGCTGTGGACCCAGAGGAAGCAGAGGAACTGACTAACAGGTACTACCTCCCCAGGGACTCCCCCAGCCTCAGGGTGAGCTGGCAGCTTCAGCCCAAAGCAGAAGTCAGGGGGACACCAGGACTGGAGCCTGGTGCTGGTTTCAGTGCCTTCCCCCCTTCCCTTCCCCAGTTGCAGCAGATAAAAAGTGGGGAGAGTGGGGGGGAGGGGTGGGCTATTAATGGGTGTTTTTTTTGTCTGGGTATGGCTGTAATTAAGTTTTGTGCAGTAAGCACCTGCCCTTAGTTCCCTGAAAGCTTTTCTATTTAAAGATCTCTGGTGTGCCAGCTCAAGTGGCATCTCCCTCTGCTCCTCCCTCTCTGGCTGACTCTTTGTCACATATCAATCTCAAATCTCCACAGATTTGTTTGTCAGGGAGAAAATGGCCAAAGATTATAATGGTGCACTGAAAATTGCTCCTTTTTACAGCTCTTTGTCTCTTCCTGCTTGTTCCTCCCTCTTCAATATCTTCTTCTCCAAAAAAGGAAAAACTTATTGTACATGCTTGCCAGCGCCCATCATGATTTGTGTGGCTGGTGTGCAATGAGGAGTATTTTATCACTTTGATTTTTTCTTCTTTTTTTTTTTCCTTAATAACTCTTGCACAGAAATGGTTTGTTCTCCTAATATTGTGATCCTACCATCAGGAAAATGATGAGCAAGACAGTGGCCCAGCCCCCAGTGCTTGGCCCTGGTCCTGTGCAGGGTGCGGAGGCGTCTGCAACCCAACCCATGGGAATGGACTCCTCCAGCCCTGCCAGCGCTGGTGGTTTCAAAAAGAGAATGTGAGGCCTGAGAGTCCCCCGGCGCGTATCGGGTCACCAGATATGTTTCTTGTCTTTGAGTAAAGCCTATCAGTTTTGGGTGGATACTGTAGGAAGAAGGCATTAATGTTGACAGTTTAAGGTATTTCCAGAAACTAGTTTTTTTAGGAAATCTTGGTCATACAGTTCCTAAAACCTCAGCCACCCTGCACTGACAAACCACTCTGGGTGTGTGGTGATCCAAAGCACTTTGTAATATTGCTGATGGTCACTGGGAGAGGAAAAGACAGCAGAAGAGAGGTGGGGAGGCTCTATGCAGCATAACCCACCCCAAGTGCTGCTGGAACACAAGTCAAACAGGAAAACGTAGCCCAGGACTGTAGGAAAACCTCCTTACAGAGGGAATAGAGAGCTGGTTTTCCAAAGAAGTGGAAGAACACCTCCACTGTGTAATGCTGTTTTTCTCCCAAGGGAGATGTTGACTCTTGAGTCCTGTACAGGCAGAGAGAGTGCTGATAAACACTGCTTGTACATGGGAGCAACCCTATGAGAAAACCAGCCCAAGTTAGTGGAGGGGAAATACTTACTGTGGACAGCTAAAACACAACTGGCTAGATATTTTTAAATGCATTCTGCAATTAAATAGCTAATAATAAAACTCAAATTGTAAAACATAACTGGCAATGGCTAACTTTTCCCATAAAGTGAGGGAAATCTATGTAGCCTTGCAGTTACTCACTGCTCATGCTGGGATGATGGCTTCTCTACAGGCTCCTGTAAGCAGCTTCCCACAGCTGGGTCTTGCTTCTGGCTGGCAACCTCCGCAAGGCAAGCATGGCCAGTACATCTCACTGCTTAATTAAATGACAGCAACCATTCCCTTAAGCTCTCCGTTATATTAAGAGTTGCAGAGTTCACCTCTATCCTTAACCATTTTATTAATAAGAGAGGTCAGAGCCTACCAGAGCAGTTTTTAACAGCTGTGCTCAGTGGTAACCAAGTATATTTAAATATATTTGATTAGTTTAATCAGGCTAAAGGAGATGTTAAATCTGAGGTTTGGCATAGATATCATAACTGCACCAAGTGCCCAACAATAGCTTAGTGAAATTAAATAAAACTGATTCTTTAACTGCTTAAATTTTGTTGTTGCAAATGTCGGCGTGGTCATTGAGCTTATAGCCTTCTCCTGTGCTGAGAGCCTGGGCAGAACTCCTGGGAGGCGCTGGCTAAGCAAAAACAGCTGGGCTGAGCCGTTGGCACATATTTACTTAGGCTGTAAGCTAATTATTTGTTGACAAACAGGTTTTTCAAGCCCCTGTTGCAGAACAGATTTTTTTTTTATTTTTATTTTTTTTTTCTTCTTCGAAAATGCAGCTTAGACCAGGTGTAACCAATATGCAAACTTGGCTGAAGACAGCCTGTCCTGGACCCTGCCGTCATTGATTTATTTTTAACAACTCCAAGCTCTCTGCTGCTTTTGTCTTCCACCTCTGCATGCAGTTGAACAGCACCTGGTTGTGCAACACTGCAGTCAGTGGGAAATTCCCCATTGGCTTTTATTTCCACATTTCAAGCATGCTAAATATCCTTGTTCCTATTTCATAAGACAGTTACGCTACCATTTGTCTGGCCCAAGGTCAGCAAGTGCCTGTGTGACAGAAGCAGAAGAGCCCTGGTGTTCCCCCAGTACACTTACCCCTGTGCCCTGACCAGCCCATTTCGCTCCCACACCAGTTCCTCTGCAACAGCCTCAGGGAGTAAAATCCCAAAAGCTGCAGCAGAGTTTATGACTTACCCCAAAATTATGATGCATGCACATAAAAAGCAGAAAAGTTCAAGTTCCACATCTTTATTACTCTTTTTCATGTAATCTTTAACACAGGCTTTTGTGCAAGTAACAATATTAACACCATTAATGGCATCAGAACATATTATAAAGATAGGATAAAGCATCATGTCCTTGTCAACATAAGTAACCCACTGAATTTCAGAGGGTTCAGAAAATGTTTTCTCGCTTTTGTGCATTTTACTATCTGAGATAGACAGATTGTGGCAGATGCTTCTAGCTCCACATAGAATTAATCATCTAAACAGGGAAAATATTTTGAAAGCATTTATTGGGTGTTTTAAGGCAAGCATGAATATGGAGTTAAAAGGTTTTAATTTTTGTATTGATAATGGTGAGATTAAAGTCTAGCAATAGGAGTCGAGCATCAAGGCAAGGGCATTGCAGCAGGGAGAGGTGCAACTGTCGAACCCACCTCGTGTCCTGGCTCCCCATCAGTAGCTGCAACTGGGAAATACACATCACTCTGTGTTTCATTTTTCTTCAGCCTTTTAGATAGTATTAACTGAGTCCTTGATAAAGGTCTAGATTGCATTTGTGTCTAAAGTAATGCTCAGGCTTTGAGAAGTTTCTTGTTAGGTTTCAACCAAATGATTAAATCACTGAGTAAAGGAAGTTTCCCAACCAGACCCCAGTGTTTGTTCCATACCTGTGCTCCTTCCATGACCTGTGTGGTGGGTTGACCCTGTCTGGA
>NW_010325381.1:0-15676 GCF_000700745.2 Antrostomus carolinensis | reverse complement strand
ACATCCTCTGACAACAGCCTTATATTCTTCCTAAATGGCCAAGCCCTCCTTCCATGATCTGTAAACTCTCCTTTTCCACTTGAGTTTGCCCAGCTGTTCCCTGTTTAACCAAGTAGGTCTCCTGGCTCCCTTCCTTGACTTCCTATGTGTCAGTATACTCTGATCTTGAGCTTGGAAGAAGCAGTTCCTGAATGTTAATCAGTTATCCTGGGCCCCTTTGCCTACACGCAAAAGGGAAGGGCGGGAAGGGTGACAGAGCAGGCTGTGTTTGGCTGCAAGCAAAAGGGTGAATCCACCCAAACCACCACAGGGAGCAAAGCAGGTAGGGAGGGAGGTCACCCATGACACCAAACTGGGACTTTCTTCCAGCCCTCCTTATCTTTTTGGTCCCCTGCCTCTGCCCAACAGCAACAGGGAAAGGGCTGTCTCAGGGTGGGGGGTCCATCACCTTTTGAGGGGTATCCTCATGGGGCATTTCTGACTGGAATGCCAGGGATTTACTCCACCAGTCAACCTCCTCATACTCCCTGATTGTCCTCAGTCTCTCAGCCTTCTCCTTAAGTTTCACCACCATACTGAGCAGATCGTCCACCTGCTCACACCTCAGGCAGGTGGGATGGCTCCCTCCCTCCCCCAGCAGCACCAGACTCTGGCACTCCCTGCAGCCAGAGACCTGAACAGCCACCATTCAAGGTAGGTCCTCCAGCTGGGTCATCACTGTCCTTTTGCTACAAGCTCTCTATCTGGAAGAGACCATAGTCATATGCAGTCTGGGACACTGCCAATAGGAGAGAAGTCAACAAGCAAGCCTGCACAGGCTACCACACCCACTGCTGCAGCTCATTGCGGGTGGTACTTGCTCGCTTCACAAGCTGGTTGCCCCCCATACTTCCCCTAGTAGCAGACCCACAAGTTGGCTAGCTGCTGCGATGGAATGCTGCTTCCAGCAGAGCTACAGGAAGATGCCACGCTACACCACACCACGCCACGCCACGCCATTTGCCCATCCTGGTCACTCACACTCCCTGGGGGCCGTTTAAATCGCCCGCGGTTGTCCCTGGCACCCCCCCCGCCACGGCAGCCCTGCTCCTGCGATTGGCTGCTCCTGATGGGACTCGGCAGGTCCGCAGCTTCCCCTCGCTCGGGATCTCCTCCTCCTCCTCTTCCTCTCAACACGTGCTCAGCCGCGGAACTTACCGTTGCCGGTGCTGTCCTCGCTGACTGAGAGAGGAAAAGTGTGAAAAGGAAGGAGTGGCAGAGGTGAAATCACTCTTTCTGTATCATGAGAGAATAAAGCAGACTATTAACATTAGTTTTTCCAACTATAAACAAGTATTTAGCAAGACTGTGCAGCAAAATTGAGATAAAAGAGCTGAACAAAGACAGAGCTGACTAGCATAAGAAAGAGTTCACTGTAAAATGTGTACCACATTTTCAGCTAATACAAACTAACAGTACCAATAACTTTGATGGTCCAGGATTTGTAGATTTATTCTACCTAAGAAAACAATCCAGAAAGAGAATTGTTACCTAAGCAGTGTTACATTTTCTTTTTACTTAAAGGAAGAGGTAAATTGTCACTTATTTCCAGCCAGAGAACAAGTAGAACTTGTAGACTACAAATAAACAAATGTATTTCTCCTCTTAGTCCTTTAAAACAAGCAAAATCCCCCACCTCTTACAGTGTAGAACGCTATAAAAGTGTATTCTGATATGTGACCAGTAAACCAAGTTAAGAATTAATTTTATGGGAAAAAAGTCTGTCTGCTTGATTAAACCATGGCTTTATATTAGTAACTCAGCAGCAGCAGCTGCAAATTATCAGGTTCTGCCTCTTCTCTTCCCACACTTTCTTATTCCCTGGGAAAGATTAGCATCCCTGTTCAATTCCATTTCTGTGACACCTTACTATAACCTACAGTTCCTGAAATGATCTACTGAAATAAATAAAAAGATGTAGTGTGTTTTACTCTTAAAATGGCTTGTCTCACTTGTGTGGTTCAGAGCAAGGCCACACAGCTGAATCAGCACACCTGAGGGTGTCATAAAATCTTGAAAAGGATGGAGAGCAAAATATCTTAAATTAGATCCTCCTCCAGTGGAACAGTAATGGAGAATGAAAGCCACAAACAGAAAGAAATTAGACCATGTCACAAATTCCATGTCTTTTATGGCTGTAAGAAAGCAATCAAATTCCTCTGCACATACCACCTCCCCAGCTAAGTCAGCCTGTATATCCTGGAGGTAGAAAGCAATATAGGTAGCAGAATCTTCACTGGTTTTGATCTGACTTGTTTTGTAGGATCGCTGATCTTGAGTACATGCTGGGATCTCAGTTTTAGAGTGATCCTACAGCTCCTCGTCAGGCTTTATTTCCAGATCACTGAAATATATTTCTAATGCACTGTAGTAGTAAAGTTTTCCTATTTAGAAGCAGCCATAGATTTTAAAAATCATACTAAACCCACTGGAAAGATTGTGTGCAATTGTACATATTGTATAAGTTTGTCAGTGTTCCTGTCAGGTACTTAATGCTAGCAGTAAGTCTTTTTTTTAGAGACTGAACTACCGCTATCGTACGTTAGTGGAAGGAGAAACCATGTAATATATGCATTTAATCAGTAATACAGTTGGCAGATATATCTCTATGTATGTAAAGTGCTTCAGGCAATACTTAAGCATCTTCTTCAGTCACGTCCTACAATATAGTTATCACAGTGAAAATATATTACCTGTAGCATATAAAAATCTTTGGACATTACACTCATTCTTTCAAGATAAAGAGGGAGGATAGCCCTTAACAGCTTAAACCAGTTTGCCAAAATATCACCTAAAGCAGTGGAATTCAAATCTAATTATACATTTGACAGGTTTTAGAAACAAATGGAAATTGTCCCAGGCGTGTTGACAAGTACAAGATAAGAAAGGAGAGCTGTCCTCAAATGATTAGTAGCCATACTTACGAATTTCTTTCAGAAGATTAGATTATCAGCTTGGAAAATACTTACACTATATTTCTAACCATTTAGACAACCCTGAAAATGAATTTTGAAACTAAAATAAGACACATTTCATAAAATGCATGTAATGACTTTTTCAAATGATATGTGTTAAAGTAAATCCTACGGATATGCAGTTCTGTATTATGCCATAAACTTACACTTGAGAACCACTGGCATCACTGTCAGAGATGACTTTAAAATTCACCTGGTACATAAACAGGAAAACTGCAATTGAGGCGTTTCAGAGGAGAAAAGTTCTATCAGCTTATTATTTAGCTAGCTTTTCCATGACATTTAGTGATTCTTAGGAGACCTTGCAGCTCACCTCCTCTAAACAAAAGTCTGAATCTCTTAAAAAAAATGGACCTCAGCTTTCATTTATGAGTCATCATAGAAATCACAGAATGGATTGAGACTGGAAGGGACCTCTGGAGATCATCTGGTCCAACTCTTCTGCTCAAGCAGGGACAACTAAAACCACTTGCCCAGGACCATGTCTAGACAACTTCTGTACATCTCCAAGGGTGGAGAATCCACCACCTCCATGGGAAATCTGTTCTAATTCCCGGACACCCTCCTGTGTTTCAGTTCGCACTCATAGTTTCATCTCCTGTCACTGGGCATCACTGAGGAGAGTATAGTTCCATCTTCTTTGCACCCTAAAATTAGATATTTATATACATTTATAAGATTTCTTCTGAGCCTTCTGTTCTCTAAGCTGAAGAGTCTCAGCTCTCTTAGCCTTTCCTCGTATGAGAGATGCTCCAGTCGCTTCATCATCTTCATGGCCCTTCACTGGACTCCCTCCAGTATGTTCATGTCTCTCTTGTCCTAAAGAGCCCAGAACTTGACACAGTACTCCAGGTGTGACCTCGCCAGTGCTGAGTAGTGGGCAAAGATCACCTCCCTTGACCTCATGGCAACACTTTGCCTAATACAGTCCAGGATACCATTCACCTTTGCCACAAGAGCACATTGCTGGCTTATGTTTAACTTGGTGTCCACCAGGATCCCCAGGCTTTTCTCTATTGATCTGCTTTCCAGCTGGGTGGCCCCCAGCATATACTGGTGCACAGGATTTTTCCTCTCCAGGTGCAGGACTTTGAACTTGTTTAAATTAATGAGATTCCATTCAGCAGCCTGTTTTTCCAGTTTGTCAAGGTCCCTTTGGATGGCAGCATGACCCTCTGGTATATCAACCATTCCTGCCAGTCTTGTGTCATCAGCAAATTTTCTGATGCTACACTCTTCCCAGTGATCCAGATCATTAATAGAGCTGTTAAACACACTGGACCCATTTTTGGTCCTTGCAGTACACCACTAGTCACTAGCTTCCAACTAGACTTTGTGCCACTGATCATTACCCTCTGGGCCTGACTATTCAGCCAGTTTTCAGTCCACCTCACTGCCTCCTCATCCAGCCCATGCATCAACCGTTTCTTTATGAAACTCTTCTAGGAGACAGTGTTGAAAGCTTTATCAGAGTCTCAGTAGACAATATCCATTGCTCTCCCTTTTTCTACCAAGCCAGACAGTTCATCATAGAAGTTTACAAATTGGTCAATCACAACTCCCTCCTTTGGGAATCCATGCTGACTAATTCTGCTGATTTTATTATCTTTCATGTGCCTGGAAATGTTTTCCAGGATTAACTGCTCTATCACTTTCCCAGGGATTAAGTTGAGGCTGATTGACCTGTAGTTCTCCAAGTCCTCCTTCTTTCCCTTCCTGAAGATGGGAGTGGCATTTGTTCCCTCCAGTCTTCAGGTACTTTTCCTAGTCATTATGATGGATTAAGGATTATTGAAAGTGGCCTCACAATTACATCTGCTAGCTCTCTCAACACTTGTGGGTGCATTCCATCAAGGTTCATGTATTTATGTTTGTCCAGCTAAATTCCCCAATGGGATATTCCGTATCATGCAACGTCATGCTGAGTATATAGACAAGGGTTACTTGGGAAGCTCTCTCTCTGTCTTCTGGGATTATGGTTTCAGGATTTTCTCTCTTCTGGATCGCTAGCTGTGAACGGGCTGGGCATTGGTCAGTGAGTGGTGAGCAATTGCACCGTGCATCACTCATTCATATATTCTATTATTACAGAATCACAGAATATTAGGGATTGGGAGAGACCTCAAAAGATCATCTAGTCCAATCTACCTGCCGGAGCAGGAACCTAAATGAAATTACACAGGAAGGCGTCCAGGTGGGTCTTGAATGTCTCCAGAGAAGGAGACTCCACAACCTCCCTGGGCAGCCTGTTCCAGTGCTCTGTCACCCTCACTGTAAAGAAGTTTCTTCTCAAGTTTAAGTGGAACCTCCTGTGTTCCAGCTTACACCCATTGCCCCTTGTCCTACCATTGGGCATCACTGAGAAGAGCCTGGCTCCATCCTCATGACATTCGCCCTTAACATATTTGTAAACATTAATTAGGTCTCCCCTCAGTCTCATCTTCTCCAAGCTAAAGAGACCCAGCTCCTTCAGCCTTTATTATTGTTCTCATCAATATCATTACCATTGCTCTATTATTATCTTTATTATTTAAAATTTATTTTACTTCAACTATTAAATTGTTCTTATCTAAACCTATGAGACTCCTTCTCTTTACCCTTCTAATTCTCTCCCTGACTCCCCAGGGTCAGGTAGGATGTGAGCAGCTCCATGATGTTTGGCTGGATACGAAAATTCAACAGTGGGAAAATATGAAAAAATCTGCTTCTCACACAGGTCTTGTTCTGTCTCCGGTAGCTAGGTGCTGGCTGAGGTACACACACCCTTTTTATGTTTTTAAAGATATTGTAATAGCTTTGAGAATCATGTAATTCACTATGGAATCTTCCTGGATCTAAGCAAGAAAATAAATGCTATATTTAAATTAATAATTCATGTATTATTTTGGAAATAATATGTTCCATAGTCTAAATAAAGGCCCTACAGCCCAGTATACTTGTATTATAGTCAGTCTGGTGTATCCATTGTTGTTGCGTTTAGTATATTTGGAGATCAGTCCATAGAGAAGCTGAGAAAACTCAGAAAGCTTAAAAAGTGAGTCAGCATTCAGATCATGCATCTCTGATTGTTTATATTGTAGGCTGAGAAGAGTAATTAGGATTGAGCCCTATGTGAGTAATGTGTCTTGATTACTGTTGGGTGACCAGTGAGATGTGAAGGACAACCTAGAAGTTGACATCTATGATTAAAACTGATAAGTTTGATTCCTGCAAAGAATAAAAACAGATTAGTTTGCTGTCTTCAGACAGATTTGTACTGAAACTGTTGTATAAGCATATGGGTTTGTATGAATAAATAAGTGGAAAGCATGGTGACCATAATTATGGTTCAGTTATTCCTTGATTGACTATATAGACCCTTCACACATACACACATGTTCACATTGAGTATTCTTTCTACTTGTTCCTGAACTACTGAAAGTATTTCTGAATGTGTCTTTATTAAAATCATCACTTTGAAGAAATTATAAATATTCATATTTTTATTTGTTGTCAAACAACAAATAGGGTGAGACACTCGACTGGATTAGGGCTTTTTTAATTAAAAAAAAAATATATTTTTAATAGATTATACATGGTTTTGGGGGCCTGAAAAAATCCACTGAAAGATATTTTATCCACAGGAAAGATACAGTAAATGAAATTCCCAGTTTATTTTTTGGAGTTCATGACCTAAGAAAATATGATACTATAATTTAAGTAAGGAATGTCTGTAGTTGTTTTCTTTCATGTGTGTATTCAAATAAGTAAAGGAAAAAAAAAGAGGGAAATAAGGATATGCAGATGTTACTGTAGACTTTGTAGACAAATATGGAAAATGATGGGAAAATTGGCTTAGGAGGTTTACAATATTAGCGGTCATTGTCAAAGGAGGTGAACTGGCTATATTATACTTTTGGTAAAGAATTTGAAATAATTTCTGTGTTACTTAGGGTATATGGATGGAAGCTTTTTAATGATAAACAAAAATAATTTATTCATAAATAAAAAAAAAAGATGAGACACTGCTATGGTCTAATGAAGAACAACCTAGAAGAATCTTATCTGTAGTAAAATTAATAATTCTAAATAATTCAGAATAATAGAAAATAAAAAGCAAAGCCAAATATATATTTTCTGTAATACTTTTAGTAGCCAACAACACTTAACTCTGATAATTTTTTTTCCTTGGCTAAACTAATTGAAGTTGCACTTTAAGCAAGGCAAGCAATGGATGCTTGTTTTCTGGGTTGTTTTTTGTTTATTTGTTTTTGTTTTTTTAAAAAAAAATTCATTTGACTTGTATTTAAGAAAAAGTAAATGTAATTTTCTAGATACTAAGTATCTGAATTTGACATTTAATAGCCAAATATCTCTGAGTTCAGAGAAAAAATGGAGAAATACTGTGAGATGTAAGTGCATGTTACTACCAGGATAAAACCTACCCACATTTAAAAATAGTGTGCACTTTGTAGATAAAAGCATAATAGCTTAGAAGAGGCAGCTGGTAATTTTAGTCTGCTTTGAGGTGATGATTACAACCAATGATGACTCAACAAGCATCATGTAAACTAACAACTGGAGAGAGTGAATCTTGAAAGCTATGTCTAGATTGTTAGCACAATGGCAAGTTTGTCATAAATGATGTAAACAGCTAACTAGCTAGCAGAAAAAATAATGAATCTGAGCATTTCTGCATTTATTCTGATAAGAAACCACTTTTGATGAAAAAGATAAGTCATATTCTCTCATTTTTCTCTTTCTCTAGAGAATACCAGAAGGCACTAGCTTAATACAGAGAAAATTCCAAGATGCTTAAGGACTGATTATTTATTGTCCACCTTGGGATCAGATTATTAGTTTATACCAATGCCTCTGATATTGATGTCCAAGCACTGATAATGGGAAACATATATGGTATGCCTGATAAAGATTTATCTTCTAGAATGAATTGAAATTAACAACTCATAGGATTTAAAACTAATTCATAAGTGCTTAATTTTAAAACAGTAAGTATGAATCATATAATGTACTCAAAGTAGATATTTATAGCTCTGTGCAGCTAAAAAATATGTCCTATTCTACACTTGAACTACTGGTGACATGTTTATCACAGTAAGTCTGAGTATGTCTACATCACTTTTTATCTCAGTCTTTTCTATGGTATATCCCACCAAAGAAGAAGAAAGATTGAAATAAGCTTGTGATTTACTATTTTAAAATAATCCTCAGAGACTCTGAATATTGCCTGTTATTCTTAGAAAACATGCAAAATTCCAGTGTTTTATCTTTAACACTGCATTTGGATGTAGGAACTATTCTTAAACAGATAATATTTTCCTTGTTGTAAACTGAGTATTTTGTAACATGTATCTTTTTTACCTCATAATAAGACAGAAAGAAACATATTTGGATTTTATCTCTTCTGCAGGAAGAGTATTTTTTTCATAATTTCACATTCCTCTCACTAAAATATAGATACATGAAGAACAAAGTTATTTCTGGTAAAGGATGTAACCTTAAAATTCATGGCAGTAAGTGTGAAAAGTCATATTTCAAACTTCTCAGAATAGGGATATTTCTACATTTAAAAAAATTGATTCTACGTTTCCTTTTGTTTAATATAAAAATATGCACTAATACTGTTTCACTTTTTTAAGCAAGGCATTGAGTGCTTACTGTAGTTATAAAATGGTTCACCTATAAAATCAGTTACTGAGAAGTATATAAAATGGAAATAATAATAATAAGGTATGTTTGTTATCAATCCAGCAATTAATTTTCCTGCTGTGTTGAATCTAGATATGATATCGTTGATGAACATGATTAAAATACTAATTATGCATCAATAATAAAAGGACAAATTCGTTATAAGTTAATAATCTAACATCAAATATTAAATTTCATTATAATATTGATCAGAACATCCTTTATGTTATTTAAAGAAGTCTGCTCTGCCTCAGAATAAAAAGTTACAAGAGATAACACAGCTCGATGTTCTTTTACAGTGACAGTTCGCTTGACTTAGAAACATATTAAAGTTTCTGAGTTATAATAGTAAGTTTTCCATAAATGTTAGCTTTCCATATGCCTTCTCTATTTTCATTGAAAATGCACTGTATTAAAGTTGCAGATCACACTGTCAGATAATTACTTACAGAGACATTGATGACATTCTGAATTATAGATTTCTGTGGATAAAAACCACCCAGGGAAAACAGAAATATAGGAAAAGATTCTATGGCTGGTTTAGCACAGTGAATTATAGTTTCACTTTGTCAGCTGTAGAAATACAACAAGAAGACTTTATTTGGTTTTAATCTTAGTTTTCACATTAGATATGCCATGAAATCTTAAAAAAAAAAAAAAAAAAAGATTTTTGTGTCTATCTAAGAGGTCAGATTACATCAAAAGATGCATGTGGTTCAGTATCCTCTTTCTGTCAGTAGCAGATGCTTTGAAAAAGACTAAAAGAAAGTGAATATCTCTAAGGGGACCTGACTTAATTAATATCCACTGGTTTTAAGCTATTAATGACTTAAAGGACTTCCAAAGCTAGAGTTATATCCGAACTACTGAAGTTACTAGCCACCATCCTCCATGACGTTTGAAATCTATTTATATTTTGGCCTTCTTTATCTATCCTTCAGAAATATTTTCTGTTTCTACATTGCCTGAAAAATGCCCTCCTTTTTTGTAGTCTTAAAGCTATCTTTTAATAACTTCTCTGTGTGGCTCTCACAATATTTAAGATGTGGGTTTATAATTAATTTATGCAAAGTTGTGTCTCATTTATTCTATTTTTTTTTTTTTTCACAAGGAACAAACATTGTGTTTTTGACTGCATCTGAACAAAAAGATATTTTTTTTTCTTTAAATCTATGCAGAATTCTTCCAGAAAAATAAGTTATGGCTCAGCATGTTATTAAACAGAAATGTAACGCTCAAGTCCAGAGACCTTAAAAGTGAAAAGATATAATGCAAGCACATACCCACTATCATATTGTGATTATCTATTCTGATTCACAAACATCTATGGGTTTCATTTTGTTTAATTGATTTTGGATTTTAAGTTTTTCCCAACATTTTAAGTGTCTCTTTTGTATAATGCATAGTTGTATCTTACAAGGCATTTTGACCAGTGCTTCAATCTATGGAGAAAATTTGTTTTAAAAGCCAGTACAAATCACAACACTTGAGTTATCCAAAATGTTATCATAGGTTCTTTTGTATACATCTGCCTATCAAGAATGCATAAACATCAGGTTTATTAATTACTGTCTGTACATGCACAAGATTGATATTTCACTCACAGAGAATAGTTTGAATTAGTGGAGTATAAGTATATGAATCAGACTGTGTTATCGCTATATCAGGATTTTGCTAGTGCTCATGACAAATTTCCATGTATTCACTACTTCTTTAATAAGTAATACAGAGATTAAATGGCAGCTGAGTAACCTGTTGAGAGCAATTAACTCAAAGCATATGGCACTACAAATGCAACTCTTAAAGGCTCTTTTCTTATTTGGGATTTTTTCCTTCCTTGTTGATTTTGCCCCCTGGGTGAATTAAGGTCTTTATTGATAGATTTAAGATCTCCTTGACATTTATTAAGCAAACTTCATACAGAGATTGTATTAAATTTTAATATCTGTCAGAATGGAACAGCAGTTTCTGTGGGATGTTTTCTCACCATGTCTAGTGTTTAGTATCATATAAAGTGTCTGATACCTCAGCAACTACAAATCCTGAGAAAGCAGTACAAGCACAAAAACCTGATCTAATAACAAATCTAAAACACTAACCTTAAGGGCCAATAGTGTCATTGACAATCACGGTGGTTAATTTTCAAAGACATCAAGAAATATGGGAATATCTCTTCTCCAGACTGAACAATCCCAGCTCTCTCAGCTTTTCTTCACAGGAGAGATGTTTCATCTCTCTAATCATTTTTGTGTCTCTCCTCTGGACCTGCTCTAACAGGTCCACATGTTTCCCGTGCTAAGGACTTCAGAACTGGACATAGTACTCTAGGAGGTGTCTCGTGAGAGTGGAGTAGAGGGGCAGAGTCACCTCCCTCGACCTGCTGGCCACACTTCTTTTGATGCAGCCCAGGATGCAGTTGGCCTTCTGGGCTAAGAGTGCACATTGCCAATTCATATCCAGCTTTTCGTCTACTGGTACCCCCAAGTCTTTCTCCACAGTGCTGCTCTCAATCCCCTCATTGCCTAGCCTGTATTGATACTGGGAGTTGCCCTGACCCAGCTGAAGGACCTTGCACTTGGCATTGTTGAACAGCATGAGGTTCAATCCAGCCATCCATTCCAGTGTTACATTAAGCAATGGGTTTTGTTTCTCCTTTAGATAGTGCTCAAAGTAAATTTCATTACAGGTATGTATATGGGCTTTTTAAGTACCATTAAGTACCATATGCATACAGAGTATTCTGGAGGCGTAGAACCGTTGACAGGAAGATTAACAAAGGACAGTGCTAGGACTGAAATCTAAACATGGGGGTTTTTTGTTGGGTTGTTTTTTTGTTTTGTTTTGTTTTTGTAAGGAATAAATATTCCATCTAGTTTAGAATAAATATGCCGTCTAAGTAAAAAAAGAAATATATCTATACAGGAGTCTGCTTTTATAGAAGCTTGAAATACACGTTATTGTATTAATGTTTTACAAAAAGAAGAAAAACTGGAAGAAAGCTGCTGACACTGCTCTGACAAAACAGCAAATAGAAAACACTGCTGTATCAAAATTTAATAACTGAACCAACTTTAGTGTTGCTTCCTTGAAAGAGTTATTTTGTTTTGTTTTGTTTTGTTTATGATCATTTTATTACAGTTTCCCGTGTCCTTCAGAACCTGAATAAGTCAAATTTCAGGTTTTTGCAGCTATTCCTTTTGGGTTGGCACCAGCTATACTGATCATCACCTAATCTTAAAACTATTTTGAAGCAGTTACACACAATTCACTAGTAAACGTCTGATAAATACTAGTTTGAATATTTTGCATGGTAAGTTGTCAAATTCTTAATCAAATGTGTCATAATGCAACTTTATATAAGTGCAAAAAATTCAGGATTTACCTTTTTAAGCTTATCATCAGCTAGAATGAAAATATAAACATATGAATTTAAAGGCACTGAGTATTTTCAGGTGAAAGACAGAAAATGTAAATCATAATAAAATAATCTTCTGAGCCATATATGTATGGTAGAGCCATGCTGTCCTAAGATCCTTAGTAATTGTATTATTCTCCAAATGGTATATCTGTCTCAGTCTTAACTCTGTTTTGCCATGTGAGTTTTAACTATGTTGCAGAAAATAGGAAGCTATTGTGCCTCAATGATAGTAGTTTTGTTTGACATTTTTAGCCTTATAATACACAATAGCAACAAAACTTATGGTGCATATTTTATTTTTCTCCTCAGCTTAGCCATAGCAACTCTCTAAATACAATAATATAAATTTGAAAATACATCAACTGATTGCAAGAGTCAGAAAATTGTGTGCAGAACAATGGAAAATAGGGGTAGATCAAACTAACTTTAAGTTCTGCGTATGCTATTTGCTCACTGCTGCAAATGTAAAGAAAAAAGCTTCATTTATGAATTTTTACTCTCATTAATGTCATAGATATATTTATATTGTTATTATCTATTCCTGGGATCAACTCACCATGGAAAAGCTGCTACAAATTTTATACGTAGATTTTGTTCATGTCTGAGGCAGAAGAACCTTTTTTTTTCTTTTCTTTTTTTTTAAAAAAAAAAAAAAACAACAAAACATTAACGGGGCTTTAATACTGTTGATTTTTATGAATCTCAAACAAAATGTGACACTTTTTCCCATACTCTTTCACTGGACATGTTAAATGTATAGGCATGAAAAAGCATTTGGGGATTTGCGAGTATAAAGATCTTCGGAGATAAAACAACACATAAAGTCTTGCATGTCTTGCTTACTTTTAAAGAAGGTGGCAGAGTTATCAATCACAGAATCACAGAATTGCCTAGACTGGAAAACACCTTTAAGATCGTTGTCATTAACCTAACACTGTGAAGTTCCCAACTAAACCATGTCCCTAAGCACCATGTCTAGAATACCTACAGGGATGGGGACTCCATCGTAGCCCTGGGCAACCTGTTCCAACACCTGATAACCCTTTCAGTAAATGAATTCTTTCTAATATCCAGTCTAAACTTTCCTGGCACAACTTGAGGACATTTTCTCTTGTTCTAAATCATCAGACTACCATAGAAAAAACTTTTCCTTCTCATTTGCTTTGACCCAGTGGTTGTTCCAAAAGCTAAGGCCAAATTTGGGGTACAGAATTTCTTGGTTTTATTGTTTCACATCACATGTGACTTCACTAATTTTGAATTTTATGTGTGAAATTTGGAAATCTTAATTTGTTCATGTAAAGGCGTTGATTGATCAAAAGCTGACCAAACTTTTCCAGATATTACAGAAATAGCAATAGATATCATACAAATATGACAAGGATTTTACTTTGCTTCAAAAATCCTCCAGTAAGTATAGTAATACGCAAAACACAGTGCCTAGTGATCCTGATCCCACACAATCCAGTCCTCAATAAGCTCCATTGCTTCTTCATTTTCTGAAGTAAGTTATGGATGATTAGCTATATTTTTATCTTACATATTTGGAAGCACTTTCCAATTAAAGTATGGTTTGTTTTGCTCAGTAAGCTGTAATCTGTACCTACCATGACAAAAAAGTATTATCTGTCAGATTATTTAGAAAGGATTAAAACAGAAGCTGTTGAAAAAATAAAATTCACAAGTCAAAAAATAGTAATGGAAAAAAAGAAAAGGTCACTTACACTCTTCAACATAGGGTTTGTTCACTACAATATACTTTTCTAGTGATTTATGTTGCCTGATAGGAAACTTTCACAGTCTAATGACTAATACAACATATTAGAGAAGCTTGGGGCTCTTTCCCCCATTGAGGTTTAACATGTTTCTGTCTGTTTTGTTTGTGTTTACTGTGTTTAGTGATGCCCCCTTGGACTATCCTAAATAACATGTAGTCATTAATTGAATACTCCATTAGGGCATACCAGCAGGATAATAAATTTATGAGATGAGCAAATATGGGCATATTAGAAAAGGTAAATTTTATTACACTGAAATAATATCTTTTAAATAAAGCTACTGAATTTTTACCCTTTGGCTATCTAAAGTCTAATTCTGATCTATAGCGAAAGACAGCATTTTGTTTTGATGGTTGATTACTTTCCACAGAAAGTACTTATTACCACCAAATAGACCAATGTTGTTCTTAGGGAAAAAAAAAAAAATAATTAAAAAGTTTTGCTGCTTTCTTAACATTTATAGTGAAAAATGACAATTGCTTGCATAGGTCTTGTAGAGATAAGTGGCCACAAACATGCTAATAAGCTTTTATAGATCTTTTAAAAAAAACACTTAAAAAAAATCTTAAGAAATTAATTAGAAACTAGCTGTAAAGAAGAATGGGTCACTTTCCTATCAGAGTTTTTAAGGTATTAAAGTTTATTGTTATAGATGGCAAACATAAAAAAGTTAAACTCATTTTGTTATCAGTGAAAAAATAAGCTAAACAGAAATCATTATTGGTATTTACTTAGTCCAATATTCTCATTGGTTTATATGTAAGTAAACCAGAGTTTCAGACAGACTTATACATGTTGTGTCATAATTTACATGGAACAGAGGAGAATGTGGCTTTACAAAATATATCGAGGCAAGATGTCTTTGTATGTGGGACACCCACATGACAAGTTGCTATCCGACATTGGAGAAGTAGCTTTCTATCTCTAGGAGTCTCTTTTTGCATCCTTCTTTTGATGTTTCTGTCTAAACTATAAAATCTGCAGTAAATACTGTTTCTAATACAGCAGTTCAGCCTCTCCTTTTGGCCCCTGTTTAAAACAGAAACATCTATTGCATTCAATGAAGAGTGCAACCCTTGGCAGAATATATTGGGTATGAATGTCTACCAGATTAGCCTATTGATCCTAGAGGGTAATAGCTCTGAAAAAGTTGTGGGTTATAGTAGTTAACCACTTAAACAAAGTTCTTACTGCAAAGCCGTTGCTAAGAATGCTAAGAAGTGGTCTTTGGCTACATAAAATATCTTGAGAATACCAAGTAGGGATAGTGCATGTAGCTTACAGATATTTCTTGATAGGAGAAAAAGTTTACATGATGTTTTTTACTCCTTTTTAGCACTTCAACTTAACATATTTATTTCTATAACAGAATAGCATAAAAGATTATTTTTTACGATGCTTAGGTAAATAAAAGGTTTTTAATTTTAGCACTGTTCTTGAATTTTCTTTGCTAAGATAACAGGCGAGAGAGATATCAATCATACTACCACTGTATCAGAAGAAAATATCCAAAATTAATTATTCTAGGCAGATTTAGTGTATTCCATTTTTATAATTATCAAATGATTGAGTGACATTGCAAAAATAGATCTGATGACATGATAATAAAAATAATCCTGAGACCAAGCTCTTTTTAATTCCTGAAGATTTTTGAAACAGATCTGTGAAGACCAAGATTCAATATTTGCATTTTTTGTAAGATTTATGTGTATATTAATATTTACATTTAAATTATTTTCTTATATTTATATTATTTTCTTATATTTTCTTATATATTA
>NW_010325380.1:1624-1850 GCF_000700745.2 Antrostomus carolinensis | reverse complement strand
GTCCCTGTTCAGTCCCTGTATAGTGCTTTTTTCAGTCCTTTTTCTGTCCAAGTTCAGACCGCCAATTGTAGGAAGATCCCCCGAAATATTCACGGAGTCCTCATGGAGGTAAGAGTGAACTTTCGTAAAATGACGTTTATTAGCTTAAAACAACACACTTTTATAGGGTTCTACAGGGTTCATGTGGTACAAACAAAACTACTATTGGCTTAATTAACTAAATATC
>NW_010325380.1:671-1367 GCF_000700745.2 Antrostomus carolinensis | reverse complement strand
GCAGACCTTAAGTAAAACATCATGCCCTTGCTCTGACAAGATATTCTCTACACCTGCAGGCTGTAGTCATCCACCCAGCGGCCCCACCTTGCTCTCACCTTCCTTTACTGATATCTCTCCCTCCTCTTTGGATTTTCCTTGACACACAAAGCCTTGGGCTGATCCAGACCTGGTGATGTGTTTCTGGGTGATGTGTTGTACCACAGCACTTCCTTTGGACTGATAGTTCTTTCTGCTGTTGTCCAATCTGGACAACCCCATCTCTGTTTTGTGGCATTATTTCTTTCTCAGACTGTTTTCCACTACAAAGAAAAGCTCCATCATCTCTGAAACCTCCCTTCAAGCACTCTCAGGCTACTCCTACACTGTCCTCAGTCTCCACAACACTGAGCCCTAAGCCTTCAGTCTCTATGTGCATCACGCCATGTGCTTCACATCTCCAAACTTGGAGGCTCTTGGGAGATGTCTGGGCACTCACCAAGGTGTTTGGAGATGTAAATTTTTTGGTCATAGGCCAAGAAAGATGTTGTGAGACTTTTAACCAAGGCCTGTAGTGGCAGAACAAGGGGCAAAGGCCTTTAATGGAAAGAGGGTGGGTTTAGATTGGAAATAAAGAGGAAATTATTTAAGAGACACAGGAACATGTTGCCCAGAGATGTTGTGGATGCCCAAACCCTGGAAATGGCCACGGTCAGG
>NW_010325380.1:0-299 GCF_000700745.2 Antrostomus carolinensis | reverse complement strand
AACAATCAGCCATTGGAATAATCTCCCCAGGGAAGTGGTGGATTTCCCAACATTGGACAATTTCAAGATTCATCTGGACAGGATGCCAGGCCATCTTGTTAGGACTGTGCTTTTGTTTAACCTGTTGATCCTCGATGTCCCTTCCAACCAGGTATTCTATTATTCTGTGATTCTATGATGTCCCTGTCCATGGCAGGGGACTTGGACTAGATGATCTCTAAGATCCCTTCCAACCCAAAACATTCTATGATTCCTTGATTCTAGTATCATCTCCAACTCCTTCTCCCCAAGGCTGCAAA
>NW_010325379.1:13734-14724 GCF_000700745.2 Antrostomus carolinensis | reverse complement strand
AAGGAGACTCGTAGGTTGAGATAAGAACAATTTAATAATTTAAATAAAACTTAAAATAATAATTATAATAATAATGGTAATAATGTAGATAATAAAATATACAAATGAGTGATGCACAGTGCAATTGCTCACCACACACCAGCCAAGCCCATCCCGTTCCCAGATAACGATCCCAGAATCCCAGAGAAATGACAATCCTGAAACTGAAACCACAATCCCAGAAGAACAAGAGCCCGAGAGAAGGAGGGAGAGAGCCTGAGAGACCCTCATTAATATACTGAACATGACATTATATGATACAGAATACCCCACTGGCATATCCAAATGCCAGTTTGGATTACTTCTTGACAATGGAGTTACTGTCTGCATTTTCCAGTCACTGGGAACATCCCCTGATTGCCATGACCTTGTAAGAATGATGAAGAGTAGCCCCATGGCATCTGCCAGCTCTTTCAGTACTCTCAGATGCATCCCATCTGGTATCATTGACTTATGCACATCTAATGGACTTGAGTGGTCCTTAATTCTATCTTCCACTACTGTGGGTACTGCTTCACTCCTACAGACTCTGCTAGGAGGCCTGGGAACCTGGGAGGTCTGAAGGCAAATCTTGCCAGTGAAAAGTGAGCTTTGACTTTCATAACTCCCTTCCTACATGTGTGGGCAATGTCTTTGTAGACCTCAAGTAATCGGCCCTTGCTTCTACCTTCTGTGTGTTAATGTCCTGGTTTTGCTAGGATGGAGTTAATTTTCTTCTTAGCAGCTAGAATAGCTGTGTTTTGGTTCCAGTGTAGGATTTGTTATGAGAAGAATGTTGATAACATACAAGGACATCGTGTTTCGGTAGTTTGCGAGTGCAAAGGACTAGGAGGGGGGAAGTGTACTAATTAGCAAAACCCAGAATTGGTATTTGAATATGCCAGTAAGATATTCCATATCCTATTATGTCATGTTCAGTTTATTAACAAGAATTGACCAGAAAGCAGAGTG
>NW_010325379.1:6465-13703 GCF_000700745.2 Antrostomus carolinensis | reverse complement strand
CTTCCGGGATTGTGGTTTCAGGCTCGGGATTCTTTTTTGCTCCTCCAGGATTGCTATCGGTGGGTGGTGAGCAACTGTACTGTGCATCACTCATTTTTTTTATATATACATTATCATTACTATTTTAATTTATTTTACATTATTATTAAATTGTTCTTATCTCAACCTACAAGTCTCCTTACCTTTACCCCTCCAATTCTCTCCTCTATTCCCTGGTAGGAGGGTGGGGGATGTGTAGAGTAGAAAGAGGGTGTGAGCAGCTGTGTGGTGTTTGGCTGCCAGCCAAGTTAAACTACCACAGTTAGGTGAAGCCAAATCTGATAGCCCAACAGAGACAAGGCTGCTGCAGCTCCATGCCCTCAAGTCCCACCCGTAGTGAGGCTGAGCGTGTATTCCACATAGGCACACAAACAAGAGTAAACCAGGAGTATAAATAATACCTGGCCAGCCACACAGATCAGCACAGACAGAAACACTCCACTCACACAAAAACAAGCAGCACCAATGCCCTCGCCCTGTTTCTCTCATAGTTTGATGAGGAACTGTTAGTGGGAAATACATATACGTACACATACGCTGCCAGGCCCCCAGGAGCTGGGCACAGATCTGCACTGGAGCCCTGGTTGTCAGTCTCCCCAGCTGCCAACACCTGCCTGCAACCTTCAAGGCTGCAGAGCCACCGGGTGAAGAAAGGGAGGAAAGAAAGGAAAGGGGTGGGGAGATAGGGGAGGGGAAGGGAAAGAAAGGGCAGGGTGGGAAAGGGAAAGAAAGGAAAGGGGAAGAAAGGAAAAGGGAAACATAGGAAGGAAAAAGGAATGAAAAAATGAATGAATGAAGGAAAGAAGTAAACTGAGGACAGAGGGAAATAAGGAAGGGAAAACGGTGAAGGCAAGAGGAAGGAGAAGGGAAGATGGATGGAATGAAAGGAAGGAAGAAAGGTAAAAGAAAGAAGGCGGGCAAGAGAGAAGGAATTAAGGAAGGAAAGCAGGCAGGTAGTGAGGAAGGCAGGCAAGAAGGAAGGAAGGAGAGAAGGAAGGAAGGCAACCATAACACAGGTGGCCTAAGGCAAGCTCAGGGAGGACAGAAAACTCCCACAGAGCAGAAGATCAAGGCTTGATCTTGGTTTTCAGTACAAATATAATCCATGAAAGCAGGGCTTCATGAGCCTTCTGATTTTTTGGGTTTTAAGCAGGCATCCAGGAGACAGTTGATGAGGGTCTCCAGGCATGAGTCTCCACATGAGGAACTCTG
Organism: Antrostomus carolinensis; assembly: GCF_000700745.2. Lineage (NCBI taxonomy): Eukaryota > Metazoa > Chordata > Aves > Caprimulgiformes > Caprimulgidae > Antrostomus > Antrostomus carolinensis. The sequence continues at coordinate 12,452 of NW_010325379.1, read as the reverse complement.
GCAATCTAGGATATTCTGCTCTATCCCTCAACAACCTGGGGAATCCGGGCTGTTCCTGCAAGGACTGGTCCCACTGGGGGAGATGAGGCTGTCTGGGTATCCCCACCACATCTCTTCCTCTAGCGGCCCTTCCGAGAGGGCCCAGAGAGGCATCACTCTGAGTGTGGGGCAGGGAACCCATTTGTCACATAGGGCTGGGACCTCCACCATGACAGACTCAGGGGTTCAGCCCATGAGGTTGGACCCTATGCAGGACTACAAGCAAGGGAGTGGAAAAATGAGTCCTCTCTCTCCCTGGTCTGTCCCTGGCAGCTGTCCCCTGGCCAACATCCCCTAACAATCCCACATCCCTCACAGATGATACCCGAGGCCTGAGAAAAGCCCTGTATCTCCAAAACAATCCCACAAACCTCCAAATCAACCCTCAAGCCCTGACCGCAGTCCCACATCTGCCTCCTGCTGAGCACTAGATGTTACCACCTCCATCAACATGCAGGATTCTGTCTTGCACCCGCTCCCAGAAACACCAGCCCCATCCCTCCAACTGTTCCCTGAACTGCCCAGGAAGGAAAAGCCTTTCAGGGCAGACCGCATGTCCTGGGTGAGGATCCCAAACCCACACCAATTCCACAAATAACTCCTGGGATGAGCACATCCAGGTCACACCCTCCTCAGTCAAGAATGTCTCACTCTCCCTTCACACCCATGTTCCCCACAGACAACAAGGAGACTGGTGCTAGAAGAAAACGGATTATTTTTTAAACAGAACGTTTTTCAACCCTTGTTCCTCAGGGTTTTCTTTTTTGCAAAGATAAACTATTACCTGAACAACCTCTGCATATATATATATATATCTCATCTGTATGTGTGTGTGTGCATACATTTATACACTTAAGAACAGTCCTGCAAATTTGTGTCACTCTTAGCAGCCCATCCTGCTTCACAGCAGAGAAGACAACTCCAACAAACAGCAAAAAAGCTGTCCCCCTCAACTAGAGGAATGCACTGAACCCCATCCATCTGTGGCTCGGGAGGGAATCCCACTAGCTCCAGATGGGAGGCTTTGTCTTGAGTGTAAATACATCACTTTACAGTATTTCTAGACCCTGGTTGGATTAGACAGTGCCATGCTAGGACGCATGCCACACTCACTTGTGCCCAGTCCTTGGGGAGAGCAAGCCCAAGGACAAGGAACAGTCCTTTAACAGGTAGCAAGCAGTCCTCACTTTGTTGTGGGACTGTGACTTTCTAACTCTAATTAGATAGCTATGGGCAGAAATGGAGATAAGGAAGAAAACTGAGGAGATGTCTTTCTGAGAGAGGTGGCCACAGTAACACAGCCCATCTGTCCAGAACAGTTTCTGCATATTAAAGGGGAGTCACTGAGCAAGTAGCCCCCAGAGGAAACATCCCTTTCTTCTGCCTGAGAGCTCCTCACTGTCTTTGAGGAAAGATACTAATACAAACTGAGACAGAGTGGAGGCAGAAGTCCAGGCTGGCAGGCTGGGTGACAGTCCACTTCTAGTCATAAGCATCATCATCATCAAAGTAGGAGTCACAATCAAGGTTATCTGACTCATCATCAAACAGAAAGTTATCTTCATCAAGGTCGTCATCGTCGTCATAGTCTTCATGCCACTGTGGTTCATACTCCTCATCTTCAACCTCTTTCCCACCTTCATCTGTGTTGGGGGAGTCACACAAGTTGGTACGTTTTGGCCTGTTGAGGAGAAGAGCATCAGAGCACAGCCCTGGCTGTGAGCAGCAACCACAACTCGGTCCCACACCACCCTTGTCCTCCCTGCTACCATCACTTCAGCATCCCCATCCAAAGCCGTGCCTCAGGGACACAACAGCCATGCAGGTGCACCTAGGGGAAAGTGACTAAATGGCCTTATCCACACATGCAGCACAGGGCTGTGTCAGAGAGCCACCTGTGACTGGGCCAACAAGCTGCAGTCTGCCACCAGCTCTGGTGTCTGAGCCTCATTCCAAGGAGGCCAGAAACCCTGCTCTGAAACAGAATGACTCAGTTGTCATTCTTTTTTGCAACCCTGTTCAGCTCCTGGGAACACAGCAGCTGTCAGAGGGGACTGGTCACACTGGGATAGCAGATGCCAGTTGTGTTTCTTGGTTTAGAAAGTGTGTCACACAGGAATGGACTTTGTTTTGAATTCACCACCTTCCAATCATACTGAACACCTGCCCGCTCAGTACTCTAGGACAGGGAAACAACAAACCATCCATTTCACCTCTCAACACACTATTTTACAGCTGTGTCACCTCTTCTCCATTCCCTTCTCAAAACAAATGTCAGGCCCTTCCATCTCCCCCACATATGTTCTTATTCTTGCTTCTCTTATCTAGACACCTGCTATAGCTCTGATCCACCTCTGAAGAAACAGTGTGACTCTCCACAGAAACCCCAGAGAGTCCAGGGAGAACAACTTCCCTAAGTGGGTCTGCCAGTGACAGAGCCTTTTTGACCAGTGCTGCATACCAAGTGGAGGCTTTGTGGGTCTCCCTACACCACTGTGTCACTTATACTGTCATCTCAAACCACAACACAGGATGCAAGTAATCAGGATCTGTTATTAACTCTTCTGTAGGTCAGCGAGCACAGGAGAAAATTCTAACCACCTGCTTTGTGTCTGCACTCACCCACCTTTCCTTGTTAGCCCACTAGGAAAACTCACCCTACACAGGCAGGGGCTGAAGCAGACACATTTGAGAGTTTCGCCTTTGTCTGACCAGGATCTGCCAAAGTCTGGAGCCCAACACGGAAATCCTGCTGGCACAAGAGAACAGCCAGAAGAGAGACAATATGTGATTTCAGGTGTATTTTGTGCTGCAAACTCCCTCCCTACATACACACAGCACTGAGAGTCTACCCCCTCAGCTGATCAAGCCCCTTTCAAGGTTTGGCCAAGATCAAACTAGACCAGAGCAAGATGAGCCACTAACAGGCAGATGGACGTTACCTGTGTGGAGTGCCAGAGAATTGCAAAGAGACGCTCCTTGATTCGGTGTACCAACTCCAACCCAGCACTGAAATGCTCTGCTTTCAGGAGCTGAAGAGAAGAGGCCAGGTCCTGGTACTTCAGCAGGTTTTCCTCTGCAATTCAAGGCCAACAAAGTCAAGCTGCTTCCCACACTCTGAGGCAAAGACCAAGTCCCTTGGCTCTGATTATGAAGCCAGTCACAGCTACTGAGGTCTCTTGTGCACATATATCCCTCTTTCAGAAGGGAACGTGTTGCTCCTTACTGCATCAATCTCCACCAGCAGCCAAACTGCTTCAGTGAACTTCCCAGAAATGACATCAAGAATGGAAAAATGGGCTGGGAGAAGTACGAGAGACCAGCTGGGAGCTGGTATGTATGCTATTGCCCCACTACAGAGCTGCCACCCTCTGAACCAGACAGCTGGGAATGCTAGTGTCTACTTGGGAAAGGCTGCCTAACTTACCCAGAAGGATCTGCAGAGCATTAGTGTGCAGCTCCAGGCTCTCAGTCTGCTGTTCCATAATATCCATGCTCTCAGTGTTCTGGTTATAATAGCTGTAGACACAGGAGTAGGCCAGCACCTGGAGCAGTACAGATCATGCTGTAAGCATCCGCCTTCTGCTTCAGAGTGAGCAAGAAGAGAGTAGCATCAAACCCTTCCAGACTTCATTACTTATCGGAGGCTGAGAGAAGCCTGTCAGTGCTTCTGGTCTGTGTTCATAGCTCAGTGAACCATGATGCCAAGTGACAGCAGTGCCAGGCTACCTAGAGCTACTGGTAGGACTGGAAATGAATGTGTAATTATTTTGTACTGAAGTCTGAAATAACTCCTTGTTCCCACCTGCAAACCATCACAAGAACACAGACTGTAAATGCATAACAAGTGTGACTGACCAGCAGGCAGAGAGTCAAAACAACCAGCACACAGGATCTACACGTTCCTGGGCAGCTCAGGCGGAACTGAAATGGCAATGAACAGCGAGAACTGAGCCCAAAGGAAAGCAGGCATGGTGTTACGCAGCACCAAGAGCCCATGACAAAGGCATTTCAACAAGTGATAAACTCCTATTATGCATGAATGACCCCTAAAGCCATCCAGGCACCCAGCAGGAAACAAGTTTAAATAAATGGGCTGGAAAAGGGAGCAGCAGCAAGCAACAGATAAGTATCCTGACAAACACAGGGGCTACCATACGGAAAAGACAAAACAGGGTCAGACACTCTTGTTCAACATACGTCTCTCAAAATCAAGTCTGCCTGCACAAACAAGGTATGTACTGCAAAGGCAATGCTGCAAAGGCAATTCCCACCTCCTTCCTATGTTTCAGGGGACAGAAGATATTGCAGGCCTATGCACCAGGCTGACTGCACACATCCAGTGACTGCACTGCAAATCCTTCATAACATGGCTATTAGGGCATGCAGTAGGTAACTCAGTGCTCCCAAAATGAAGTTAAGAAAGGAAAATCATAACATGAGCATGAAGAGAGATTTTCTAACTGTAACACAGCATCAGGAGAGCTCTCCGAAGGTAAGTACCACCACTGGGGCACTTCAAATTGGAATGGATCAAACACAGCATTATGAAAACCCTAAATATAGATCCTTGTAATGGTTTCATGGTGTCAACTTTGGCTAAGCTCCAAATCCTATGACCCGTCTGTGAGGAACACTGCAGAGAGAGCCCAACTCAGAGTGAAAGCAGAGAAAGGCAGACATGACCTTCCCCTGTCCTGATGATATTCCTCCCCTCAAGCTTTTTCCATCTCCCCTTGTTTGGAGCAGAGAAAGGTTGGCATCTGCTCACTTTAAGGATGGCATAAAACACATCAATAGAATGAGGCCTAAACCTCAGGAAGCCTGTTATCCAGCATTACCTTCCGTGCCTGTTCTAGCACTTTGCAGGCATCAAGAACAAAGGTCAAAGTCCTAATTTTTGGCATCCCACTGATGGAAGAAACCCTGTTCCTCAGACTCATGGCAAATTCCTGCAATAACCACAGAAAGAGAAAAAAAAAAGGTCAATGTCAAGCTCTACAAGACTGAGAAATAACACCTTCCACACAGATAATTGCTAAGCATCCTGAAGTGCCATCCCAGGAGATGTAGGCAGCAGGAGAGCATTTACTGCACCCAGCTATGACACCTCTAGTGTGCCACTGTATCAACCTTGTCTTTACAGTATCTCAGCTCTAGACAGAGTTCAGCCTCCAGTACTCCAGTCACCACTGTGTCCAAGTACTGCATCAGTCTGAGCACATGAACGTCACAAGTTAGATGTCCAGTTTCCACAACAGACTTGATAGAAGAAAGCAGGCCACGAACTACCCATTACGCCAGAGCAAGGGGGAAATGACCAGGCATCTCCACCTGGATCCAAAGCCTGTTTCTCAGCTTCAGGTGAAATACACTGAATACAGGTGAAATACAACAGAAACTGTCCTGCTCATCAAGGCTAAGGCGACAGAGCCAGCATCTGCAAAGGAAGGAGGAGGCCTTACCCTGGCATGATGATGAAAGGTGCATCTCTCATTATAATCCTGAAAACGCTTCTCCTGCCAAGCCGCTTTACTCACCTGAAAGGAAAGGCAGAACTAACCTGTAGCAATTTCCCTCCAGTACCAGGGCTGCCTGGAAATGGCTACCACACATACAGACTTTAACAATACTATCAATACTCCTGGCAAGTGCACAAAGCCCAGAGAGTAAAGGGCGCAAGTGGAGATCCTCACCCTGCCTCTGAGAGGCCAATCATGATCCACTGGGATATAACAAACCACTCACCATAGCAGAGCAGTTGTAATAATCCTTATGAGTTGGCCTCCAGGGCTTGAGGCAGCGCCAACAGAAGCCATGATTACACTTTGCACACGTCATACTGCATGGTAGAAGAAGAAAAATGTGAATCACTCAGTCCTAACAGTCACTTGCAGACAGTTCCTCCCTGTGCTCCCCTACATCACAGGGCTAGAATGTGCGACCCA
>NW_010325379.1:0-6447 GCF_000700745.2 Antrostomus carolinensis | reverse complement strand
TTCCCTACATGTATTTAAAAGCCTTTACTGGAAGCAAATGATGCTTAAAACCAGTTGTTGTGTCTCTAAAAATGAGCTGGGTAAACTGGCAGCATGATCTATCTCACAGTACCAATTTATCCAGTACTTGAAGGGTGAACTAAGCATTCCACAGTTTGAAGCAAGATCCACATGAGCACCTCACCTCTTCCCTCAGTAATGCAGCACTCCACAGTGCAGAAGGGCACTGCACAGCCCTAGGGCCACATACAACATGTGGGGACAAATCACAGCTGGGCACCAAGGACTGTGACAGTACAAGAAACAAATGGTGAGCTCTAAACCTTGGCTTCAAAGCTGGTGACAACTCCCCTATCATGTAAAAAGCTGCCAGAGATCCAAGCCAATTCAAAAGTGGCAGTTAAAAGAAAATTGCCTGAGGTTACACGAATAGGTGAGCATGAAAGAAAAAGTGGTGCTGAGATGTCCACTCCCCTAACCTCTGTACCTCTGTATGTCCACAGTGGATTCCAAGAGAAGACAAGTGTGTGCTATAAAAAGGTACTGCAAAATGAGTTTTGGTTCTACTACAGAGCTATCTGATTTAACCCTGAATGCTGGGGAACGTTTTGCTTTTCCTAGGAATCAGAAGCAATCACTCATTCCTCTAAAACTATAAACCAGACCTGCTATAACTCTTACTCCACAGCCAAAAAAACAACAACAAAAAAAAAGCTAAATGGACCTAACTGTATGTCTTTGCCCTCTCCTGTCTCCGGCAGCAAACAAAAATGGATACTCACTGCAGGCAGCCCTCATTTTTCTCTATTTGAGCCTGGCAGCTTGGGCAGTGCTTCGAAATGAGCTTAGCCAGATGTTTGCTTTGGGCTTCACTTGTCATTCCCTCATAGTACCCATCGTCATCCACCCACTGAGACATGTGGCTGCAGTTGGCAGGATAATGGGCCTGAAAGAGAGAGACAGTCAACCACAAAGAAGGAGAACAGTTTGTGCCAAGCCCAAGACAGTATTGCCCATGATCCAACACAGCCTTACCTCTGGGAAGTTGCAGTTGAAGCAGGATATCCAGGAGCACTTGGAACAGGCTGCCCCATAACCAAGCCCATCCTTAAGGAGGATCTGATCACAGCCCTGAGGGTTGGTGCACCATGTCAGGTTGGAACAACACTCAACGTAGCCTCTGAGGAGGGCTTTTTCATACTGTAACAAGAAGCCAGGAAAGAGATTTAAGGCAGAGAAGCTGCATGATTAGGCCTTACAACTGGAGTCTGGTGTCTCTGGGCTCCACATCTGATTGAACAACTGCAGCACAAAATTAGTTTACTCTTTAATTCCCTTCGTGTAAATTCCCCACCCTCCCGTGTCGTATCTGGAGGCTGTTTCATAAAATCACAGAACAGCTGAGGTTAGAAGGCACTTCTGGAGACAAAAACCTAGTCCAATCCCTCCAGCTGAAAGAAGGGTTGCTCAGGACCATGTCCAGTTGGGTTTTGAGCATACCCAAGGATAGAGACCACAACCCCCTCTGCCCAATCTGTTCCAACGTCTCATTACCCTTACTGGTTGTTTTGTTGGTTTTGTTTTGGTTTTTGTTGTTGTTGGGGTTTTTTTAAGTTTTCTTATGTTTAAATGGAATTCCTTGTATTTAAATTGGTGCCCACTGCCTCTTATCCTTTCACTGGCTATCACCAAGAAGAATGTGGCTCCTTAATCCCACATTGATAAGATCCACCTCTGAGCCTTCTCTTCTCTAGGTTAAACAAACTCAGCTCTCTCAGCTTCTCCCAGAGGTGTTCCAAAACCTACATCATCTTTGTGGCCTTTTGCTGGATTCTCCCCAGTATATCCATGTCTTTCTTGTACTGGTGAGCCCAGAAATGGACACAGTACTCCAGATGTGGTCTCACCAGCACTGGTTGGAGGGGAAGGATCAGTTTCCTCAGCCTGTTGTCAATGTTCTTCCTAATTCAACCTAAGATGCTAGTGGACCTTCTTAGCCACAAGGGCACACTGCTGGCTTATGTTCAACTTGCCCACCATGATCCCATTTTTCTTTCTGCAGGGCTGCTTTCCAGACAGTTGGCCCCCAGCACATCCTGTTGCACTGGGTTATTCCACCCCAAGAACAGGACTTGGCATTTCCCTTTATTGAACTTAATGATATTCTTGTTTGCCAAGTTCTCTAGTCTGTTGAGGTCCCTGCAAATGGCAGCACAACCATCTGGAGCATCAACCAGTCCTCCCAGCTGTTTATCATCTATAAATTTGCTGAGTGTGCACCTGGTCCCATCATTCCAGGTCACCAATGAAGATGTTAAAACAATGTTAAGCTTAGTATCAACCTCTAGGTTGCACCACTAGTGACTGGCCTCCAGCTCAGCTTTCTGCCGTTGATCATAAGCCTTTGAGCTCAGCAGGCCATTGCTCACTGTCCACTCATCCAGCTGGTACCTCAATCACTTTTTTTTCTATGAGGATGTTGTGGATGATGGTGTAGAAACCCTGACTAAAGCTGAGATAAATGACATCTCCCCTCACCCAATCATCTCACCACACAGAAAGTTATCAGGTGCTTTTTTTAACTTTTTCTGATTTTAAGTTCCTCAGCAGACTTTTGCACTGTTACATGATGTGCAAAGGGGAAGGAGACTCACTTTGCTCACAGCCTCTAGACATCACTGCAGAGGACAAGGCAAATTGGTTATCAATAAAGGACTGTTCAGGTATGGGCCCAGGGATGCAAATATACTGCACATAGTAGCTGAGTTTTCTAAGCTCAGTTACTGTAGTGTAAGGACTGTGCAAACATACACAAAGCTAGAAGAAGTTCAGAAGAAATCCTGTAGTCTTGACAGCCCTCCTGCAGAGACTTCTGCATCCCTGGAGAGCTGTTCTAATGCCACCAGGCACAGAAATGGCAATACAGGTCACAACAAGCACTAGAGAGAAAAGGAACAAGCCCTGAGCACTGGAGGGCTCAGAGAAAGCTCTCATTAATTTCTCTCTCTCATTTATTCTCTCTTGTTCATTCTTTCTCTCAGGTAACCAGAGAGTGTGTGCTCACTGGCTGCAAGGATGTCAGCCTGTGTCATGGCAAAATGCCTGGTGGAGGCAAAATCTCAACAAAGCCACTTCATTCTTCTCAGAGAGTCAACATCTGTCTGTTACCATCCTCTCGACAGGCAATGTGATCATTTCTTCCCAGACACCAGTACCCAGAGAGATAAATGAGTACTTGAGTCAGCAGACAGCACCAAATCACAGCCTTCACAGAGGCTGAATTCCACAATGTCTGATGTCTGGAGTTTTGCTCTATCCTGTTTTCTTCATGAGGAGACAGAGATGCAGCTGCTGAAGTGGATCTAGGATTCCAACTGGAACCATAAGAGAAAGAGCTCCTCTCATGAAGCTTAAAAGGAGAGGGAACAAGCGTCCAATTAAGGTCTGTGAAGAAAATTAGCCAGGTACAATCAAGAAGTTGCCCAAGAACCACACGGACACATGACTTAGAGGAACCTTTGTACACACTGGAATTAATCCAGGTATGGAGCCTATGGCAGGATTCCCAGCAAAGAATCCTTGGGGGCAGAATGGAAGACCAACTCTGAAGAAAAAGCTCTCAAGGAACTTGAGGGGAACAAGGTTGAGAGAAAACCTCTTTCAGAAACATGACAGTGTTTATGTTTCGTAGAAATACAAGCAAGTTTAAACTCAAACATTCTTGTATTAGCAAGAGTGCAGCCATCAGGCAAGGGAAGGGATTTCTCACAGCTAGTGACACAACTGGGTACTGGGAACAGTTTGGGCTCCCAAGTACAAGACAGACATTAACAGACTAGAGAAAATGTCATCCATAGGCCACCAAGACAGTCAGGGGCTGGAGTAGAGAAAGTATGAGGGGAGGTTGAGAGAGCTGGGTTTGTTCAGCATGGGGAGAAGGCAGCAGAGGGGGATCTTGCCACTGCCTAGGGCTACCTAAATGCAGAGAAGACTGAACCTGGAGCAGTACGTTTTAACTTCAGCGTTAGATCTTCATGCAATAATCTAGCTACTCTGAGCACAGGGCTGGATCAGAGATCTCACAGATTATTGCAACCTAAATTATTCTATGACTGTATGTGTGACTCTGCATGAGGCATTAACCCTCCAGCCTTATCACTTACTGAGCAAGAAGGGAAACAGATAACATTTCAGTGACAGCATCACAGCAACCTGTTAAAATTGGCTGCAATTCACATTGACCTGCAATAAGATTTTTTTTTTTTTTAATGAAATGGCCATAGCAACAGGATGTTAAATCCTGCTCTCAGATAGGTGTGACTACAGGGTTTGCAAAGCCAGTGAGAACTAACTGCCCAGACACAAGCACTATTTCTCCAAGCACTTCTTATAGAAAACAAAATACAAAAGATACATCAAAGGAAATGTTTTTCTTTGCCCATCCTGGTTGCCAGTTTGCAAGTGTATTGGGTTTGCATGGCAAGGTTTTGGTAGCCTCTAGCCAGGGTCAACCCACCACAGCAAGCTTAAAGAGAAATTGTAAGATAGAGCAGTCTTTATGACTACTGTTCATTTCTCCTTATGACTGCTGACACAAGATCATAAAGACAGTAACAATCTGCAAGAGGAGAGCATTTCTGGAGAAGCAATTGCTGGTGGAGACCTGTCAAACAACAGAACAGTGGAAAACAGATGAGAAACCTGTTCTGTCCATCAATTAACAAAAAGAGTCTCCCACATGACAGCCATGGCTCTGCCTTTAGGTGGGGATGGCATTCAGCTCTAAGTAATAACTAAAAACTGAAAGAATGGAGACAAAAAGTAGCTTCTACCTCAGAACAAGCAGTTCCTGCTGCCCCCTGATGACTAAGTACTAAGGTGAGCAGAGCTCAGGAAGTCTGGTTTAGAGATGTCTTTAGACCCATACAGACTTAATCAGGGTGAAGATTAAGTCTGAAGTGGAAACTTCTTCACAAAAACCTGAGGTGCTCTAAGCCAGAGACTGATGGAATCAATACAGCAACAAAATGAAACTGCTCAAATGTTTTCTCCTCATTTGTCCCAGATTGCTTCTAGCACATTAGCAGAGGATACTTGTCATGAGCTGCTACCACAGCCCTCACCTGGTCCTCACCTAAGGATGCACGTGAAATGTTGTTTGCTGTAGACATATTTAGAGGAAGTATCACTGTGCTCTTTTACTGATGCCATGATCTCCTGAATAGCTGGTATTGACCACGATCAGAGATGACAGACACCACTGGGCAAGGATCTGGTCTGCCTCAATGATCACACTGCCAGTCTTAGTAACAGGATTGGGAAAAGCATCAGCAAGATTATCTGCTAGTGCTGACCAAAATGAAACAGAGCTTGGACACCCAGTAACCACCTCTCCTACTTTACCTTGGCTATAATCTCCTTGGAGGACACGATGGAATAAATGAAGGCTGCAGTTGGCTGCGCGCGGCACTCAGATATGGGACAGGTGCAGTTGACAATCATGTTTTGTTCAATGCGAGTCGTGAGATACTCACTCCAACAGGGCTGTGAAGGCAGAAGAGGAGAGATCAGAGCTAAACAGGAGCTGCACCACCTGCATCATGTGTCCCTGGAAGCCCAGCCCACACAGCAGTGGGTGCACAAAACCACTACAAACCACAGATAACTACTCAAAGCACAGAAGTAGAGGAGCTGAAGGATCACAACAAACAAGGGAGCCGATATAAGAGAATGTATGAGCTCTGTGAAAATCACCCGATAACACCTTCAGACAGGTCAACCAACTGCCACCAACTAGCCAGTGGCAATTCCCTACCAACTTACAGGAGCCAAAGACCCCAGGACCTTCACCTTGCAGCAGTAGTGCATGCAGCAGAGGGTTGGTGGTTTCTCAGTGGGACACAGCAGGTTCACACAGACTGGGCAGTGGGTTCCTGGGCTTGGGGGAGGCTGGGCATCCTGCACTTGCAGCCCTGAGGAGATGAGCAGGGTCTCACGGTTCTCCACATAGCATTGGATCAGGAAATCCACATTCCACCTACAGTGCATGAGGAGGTGCCGCGCAACATCATCTGGGACGCTCAGAGTATCCTGGACCTGCTGTACTGTCTGGTTCATGAGCAGCTTCGCCTCCTCTGGACTAAACGTGTGCCCCATTGGCACTTTCAGCATTGCCATGAGAAACTCCTCCAACCTGTCTAGGCCAGGACTCAACCTGACAAGGAGAAATGTGTCATGTCCATACAGGGTGGAGATGCACACCCCTCCGTGCCTGGTGACATGCATCCCGACCAATACCTGCAGTCTGTGCTGTCCTCATCTGGAGATGCCTCTGGTGGCTTGCTCTGGAAAACCATCAGTGCCTGGCCCCCAACAGGTGTTGTGGGCTCAGCAGAGATGTATTCCAAGACATGAGGCCTCTCCTCCTGGCGCCGCAGATAGCACTGG
>NW_010325378.1:6377-19954 GCF_000700745.2 Antrostomus carolinensis | reverse complement strand
AATGAACTCAATACATATTTTGGTGAGACAACTCCTGAACTAAGGGTATGATATTTCTATGTATGTGTGTGTGTGTATAGATTTTTTTTTTTTTTTTTTCGAAAAATAATAGTAGTAATTAACCCAGAACAAGGATAACCAAGTAGCAGTCATAGATTTCACCATCTTCTTAACTCTCCTCTTCAGGTCATTGTCCTGGGTTTTTTTAGCTAAATTTCTTTTTTAATAGCTAGAATAGTGCTGTATTTTGGTTTCAGCATGGGATTTGTTATGAGAGAAAAATTGATAACATGCCCATGTTTTCATTTTGTTGCTGGGAGTTGAAGGACTTCGTGTTTTGTTAGTCTGCAAGCACAGGATCTAGGGGGGGTGAGGAATATTGAAATTAATAAGCTAAACTGGCATTTGGATATGCCAATGGCATATTCCATGTCATGTCCAGTATATTAATGAGGGTCTCTTCCTCTCGCTCTCTCTGGCTTTCTCTCGGGCTCTCGCTCTCCCGGGATTGCGGTTTTGGTTCGGGATTGTCGCTTCCCCGGGATCGTTATCTGGGAACCGGCTGGGCTTGGTCAGCAGGTGGTGAGCAGTTGCCCTGGCTATCACTCATCTCCATATTTTGTTACTGTTATCATTATCACTAATATTTTAAGTTAGTATTATTTTAAGTTTTCTTTTATTTCTATTATTAAATTGTTCTTATCTCAACCTATGAGTCTCCTCACCTTTGCCCCAATCCTCTCCTCTGTCCCCCGGGGGTGGGGGGAAGTGGATGAACGGCTGCGTTGGCTGCTGGCCAAGGGCTTGCCCAGTGAAACTATCACAAGGTTAAAAGATGCTCAGATATTATAACAAGTTGAGCCATAAGCATAGGCACAGAAAATGTATTTTTTCCTGAAATTTAAAAATGTGGCAAATAAATCTTAAAACACTTAAATATACAACATGCTTCCACCTAAGGCTTCTAGCATTATAATGGCAAACAAACAGCACAATTATTTATGTTCACAGGAGATACACTACCTTTTCAGGATATCTGGATTATCATATGTGAGGTAACTGCGACCAATAAATTGTGGGATTTCAATAGCTTCTGTAATGGCTGAAAAGCAAATAAAAAAACAAAGATGAGTGTCAGTTAGCTGACATCAAAACAGAAGACAAAAAAAAGACAAGATTATTTTATTGATTTACTCCTGCACTGGCAGGTACCTGCCGGCAGCACAGAACTGACCTGAACTCACAGCCAGTTCATACTTAAATGTAAGGGCAGTAGTTGAGGCAGTTTAAAGAGCTGACAGTCCCTCTACTTATGGCCTTCAGGTCATGAGCCTAATGTGTTGCTCCACCATAAACAGTGCAGGAAAATATGAAGTATTGTGAAAATGTTGCAAATTTTATTTTTATCCCTGTTTCTACATTTCTTGATTCTCCATGTGGTTCAAGCCACCTTTCTGTCAAAGCTTATGCAATAACCACCCTTTGTTTGGACTCTTAGAAATTCTTCCCCAGCTCCTAATGGAGCAGCATGTGCAGAGCATGTGCTGGGACCTCTCATCCCAGTCACACTTTCCTGTGTGACCTCCTGTAGGTGTTCCTGCTATGGCAGGGGGGTTGGACTAGATGATCTTTCGAGGTCCCCTCCAATCCCCAACATTCTGTGATTCTGTGATCCCTGCAAAGTGAGGCTGCGGGACAACAGAGGCAAACTCTGAGCTCCCCATTTTATCATTTTCCATTTATTTTGTGTATGTTACTTTGCACAGAGCAGCTGCTGCCACACAGGGCTCACTCCTGGGGAGCAGTGCAGGGGAAGGCTAACTCTGGGGAGGACATAGAGGCTGTCCCTCATCACTTTAGGTCTATTGAAAGCAACTGAGACTATGCTAAAGGCTGTATGACAGAGACTGCAGAGCCTCTTGGTTTGTGCCTTTGACATGCTGCAGTGCTGTCTGGGAGGGTGTTTTGCTCAGGTGTCCCACACACAGCATCTCCCATTTCTCTAGGGACAGCCCCTGCTATAGCTGCGGTGTACAGCTGCTGGGACAGCAGCACGCACTGCAACCAGACCTGGAGCTGGTGTGTTGCTGCCCATGGAGAAAACTTCAGCAACGTAACTCAGATGTGTGATATAAATCACTGAACATCCCTGATACACAGCCTTCAGTAAGCTATGAGCACTGGCCTGAACAGATTTTCTTTCAAGTGAACATCCTACAGTTTGCTGTTGATTCCTCATAACTGACTGCTCCATCAATATAAGCCAGTTTTATAAATTCCTTAAAATAGCTTCCTCCATCCTATTTTCTTCCTGAGAACTAATCCCTTCAACCCACAGTTAATCCCATCTATATGAATTTCAAGCTTTTCAGGGCATAGACGCCTGCTTTCTTTCTGCAATGCAGAGGCTGGCTGGGCTTTAAGAGCTCACTGTAACACACATACACAACAACTGGTGTAGTCTGGCAGCCAACAGGAATATGAAATTTTGCTTTAAGTGCCAAGGTTGAGAATTTTAAACAGCGGCAAATGCCTGTTTTCATCCGTAATGAAATCAGGAAAGCTGCCTAATGTGTCTAAAGAAACCATCACAGGCTGACCACAGCCTGCAGCCTGCCAGCATCATTGGAAGACATGTTACACTAGGCCAGAGGTTCCTTGACAGGTCTGACGCTTTCTGCACTGGACAGTCTCTGACCAAGACAGATGATTGCAGAACATGAAAGGAGCCCTTCTTCCCCCATCACATCCCACACCAGCCCTAGAGCCCTGCTGTTCTTGCCTTTGGCAGGGGAAGGTGCCCATGCCCTTGCTCTAGCACTCTGATTTCCTCTACAGAGCTTGACAGGCATTTATCTCTCCCTGCTTTTTTATATGTTCTTCACTTGCTGCATGGAATCTGACCACAGAAACTCAAATAAATTTTAGCAGTACCCTTGATGCATTCAGGGTCTTTGCAAACAGAAGGGAACAGGGCCAGTGAGGATACCTAGGATTAAACACCTTCATTTGCTGCTCATCAGGACTTTCCAGAGAGGCATAAAGCTCTCATGACAAGTGGTAGTGAGCTCTGAACTGCAGGGCAGCCTGAAGTAGCACCCACCTCTACAAAGCACTCATCAGGCTGCATGGCCCCACTGCTTTGTGAATACAGGGACCAGCTCTACAGCTACCACTCTGCACTTGGCAGGTGCTCTGGATGCATTTTAAAATATCAAAAGGATAAGGTTTAAGGAAGTATTGTGTAACCCCAGAAAATATTCTTTCTTACTGCTAGAAGCTTGCCAGGCTTAATGGAAACCCAGCACGCAGCTTGCTAGAGCAGACACAGACACACCATGACAGAGCAGTTTTCACATCATTTGCAGTACTTACTGTTTAGGCAGTAGCTTCCACACTCTGCAGTGAGTCAGCACAAAACAAAACAAGAACATTCTGGTTTTATTTTTCTATAGCATAAAAGCCTCCCTTCCAATGACTGTCCAGTTTCATGCCCACCCTTCTGCAAATGCATGATCCCCACTTCCCTTTTGCATAGACAATTATAAACACCTGTGAAGGTAACACTCTTTTATTAGTGTTTTGCCCAAGTATTTATACTTGTCTGCTCAAAATTTACAAAGATACAGATAGGTAGGACCAGCACTAAATCCCTCTACTCGTCCTAGTTTTAAAATCCCAGTGACTCACCACGGCTTCTGTGGGGATCAGCTCTAATCAGGGGAAAGCAACTGTTCACTGTTCTACTCCATCTTACAATTAACTATAAAAATACCTTTAACATTCCCCACAACGTGGACAGAAGATATAAAACCCAGTAAAGCCAGCAGAAACTATTGAATCCTCAGCCAATGATCCATTACAATGTGAATCAATATCTCAAATACCATACCTCACTCCAGCATCATTTGACTTTTATAAGTGCTATGTATAATTTTGGAGAATGAGGCAGAGCCCCTCACAAGCACTTTATTTTTTCAGGGCGTGGGGTTATAGCAACCCACCAGCAAATGGGACAGAGACTGCACCTGTAGCCTCTCACATACCCTCTGAGCACGTTAACCAAATCCCCATTCTGAAGGAGGTGCGGACACACACGTGCATCCTGCCTTAGCTGTGTCTACACCCTACTGAAGTGACACAGGTAAGGATTATTTTGAGAAATCTGCTCCAGGCTCATCAGAGCTATCTTAGACTGAAGTTCAGGAGGAGGGACCTCCATGCTCTCTGCACATCCATCAGCAAAAACATGGATTTTCGGTGGCAGCTGAGGCTGCCCAAGTGTAGGGGGGTATTGAAAGGCACCTGAAGAGCAGCCACAGGCAGCAGGAACAGAAGACAGATGACTCATGCTTTTGGACACTTTTAAAAATGAAGTAAGGTTGGAATCACATAGGAAGCAATACCCAGGCTCCAGCCTAAGCCAAAGGCACAAGGCACTTCAGGCTGTCTCTGAAAGCCTGGATGCCCATCAGGTTGGGCGAGGGAAGAGAGCATGGCATGCCAGCTGTGTGGCAGTGCTGCCAGTGCCAGGAGGCAGGAGCCATGGGGTCAGCTCGGTACACTGCTCTCAGGGCTTAGCACAGGCCAGGAGCAGCAGATGAGCTGCGAGGAGCTGTGACCCAACCAACACGCAAGAGCCCATTGCATAGGCAGGCAGACACACAACCCAGCTGCAAAGCACTCACTCCCCTTGACTACCCCTGGAGACCTCAGTATTGTTGCAGATACCATATTGAAGTCAGGAGCTTACCACCCTGCACATACCTAGAAAGCCAAAATCGCAATTCTCTCTCCTCCCCGTGGAGAAGCTGGGATAAATGACGTTGCTCCAGCTATTAGTTAGACCACAACAACGTAAGCGAAAGCGTTTCTTGCATTGTATTTTAGTAAAATGTTTTTGTTCTAAGGTATTGTCTTTTTTGGAAGAAAAGGCCAATCTATTAATCACAATTTAACCAAAACCACTACATTGAAGTTTGAAGTCTGTGCCTGTGAGAAATGAAAGCGTGGGTGAAGACAATAATGTCAGTCAGTTCTTTTGAACTGAGTTTGCTGTTAAATTACAAACCCTTCCCTTAGGAATTTTTCAAGATCAAGCCTGACAGAAAGGAAACATCTCCATCTAGTGGAGTAAGTCAAAGCACATTTTACTTAACACTTCATGCAATCTGAACACTTTCCTGAATCTAAGGTTTGAATTATTACAGTGGCTCTGAGGAAAGAAAAACATGTTCATCTGGACAGGTTTTCCTCCATGGTGGTCTCCGTTATCATACCAAGGTAGGGTTTGTGGAGATGGTGACGTTACCATCACAGTAGTCAGTGTCTAAAAAAGGCCTAGACCTTTCTGTATATGAGAACAGCATTTGTTGTGAGCCCTAGAGAGGATAAAATTACAAGGGTTATCAATGCTCATGCTTCAGCACATAACATAATCACTGGCTGGAGGACGTTGGCAGGAATTCCCCTTTGTATAGCACTGCATAATTAGGGAGGTGTACAAAGTGCTCAGTGTTGGCCACCATGAGCAACCAGATACCAGGCTGCTATCTGTGGATCATAGCTCTGTGCTGGGATAATAGTTATGATGTTCCTAAATAAGAAAACTAATTCTTCTCTGGGTACGTGGCATGTGCATGGATGCAAATGGACCTCTGGCTTCTATTTCAAGGGATGTGTACAACAGCAGTTGTAGGTGCTAAATCTCTCTTATTTTTGCAATCAACTCCGGATCTCTGGATTGAAATGCAGACATCGTTACCTTTTTGGCAATGTTGCCCATCAAAGCCCAGGGGACAGTCACATTCGTAGCTGTCCTTCTTGGGAACACAGGTGCCTCCATTTGCACATGGTGAGCTCACACAGGGATGGGCAGCATTAGCTAGGTTGACTCCAAAAGCGAAATCATGTTTCACATCGATTGTCCGGTCATTCAAGATAATCTATGTATTTTAAAAAGAAAAAGAAAAAGAAAAAAAAAAAAAAAAAAAAAAGGAAAAAATCATGCTAAAACCTTCAAAATTTTCAGTATTGCAATGCTAGTCAGAAGACTTCTCTAAAGACTTCAGACAAAGGTAAGCCTCAAAACTTGACTGAAAACCTGTGTCTTGTGATGAGTGTTTTCCAGTGGCAGAGGTTCAACTCATTCTGTTGCTCATCCTAACCTGGTGGAGATGTTTCCTTTGTGTTTTGTGACATAGACTTAGGCAACTCCCATACGGGGTGAAGCTGTGTGGATTTACCAGTCATGTCTGAACACCATTGCAATGCTTCGTAGTGGAGCCATAAACTAGGACTGTAAAATTAGATGAGCATTGCTGAGGAAAAGTGTTTCTGGGCTCTGGAAACCCCCCAGGAGATGAGTGTTGACAACAGAAATATTAAGCAGAACAACTTGTTTTTCACATTTTCTATTGCTTTTTAGTATCTCATCTTGCCTGAAAGAAGCTAGAGTTAAGAATGGATGAAAAACATAATTAATGACTTCACAAAACTGTTTGTATATAAACCAAGGAGAATTGTTAAATGTTGGGATTTTTCCAATGTGTCAACAGCATATGTTCTCCAATACAAACCAGCATTTGTACAATCTCAGCTGTTATCTTGGCAGAGAGATTACTTGCAGGTATGGCTTCTCATCTCAGCTACATCAAAACAAGTTCATTTTCACAAATAAATACATTTTTAAGGCCAGAAGTGAGAATGGCAACAGTTACTTTGGCTTCTGCATTACTCAGACAATGTACCTTAGGGGGTGGTCTATTGTGGGGTTAGATTGCATCAACCATATATACTCTGTATATACTCTGTTTGAAACAGTGTTAAACAAGATCAACAGCAGAAGAACATTCAGTTCTGTCATAAAGATGAACCAGCAAAGAACCCACTACCTTTTCAGCTTCTTTCTAACTTACAGCTGTGTTGTCCCAGCAGTTAACAAGCCCCTGCTCTTAAAAATGTGTCTCTTATTTCTGGGCTTAAACTTATCTGCAGCTTCCAGCCGTTGTTTCTCATTGGTGATGTTTGTAGCTTTATTTCTATACAGTTCTCCAAAATCTTGCTATATGCGAACACAGCAGTTAATTAATACTCTCCCAGTGCTCAAAAGGCAGGCAATACTCTTCCTTGACATCTCATTCAGGCCTCTGGGAAGGCAATTCCACCTTTTTAATTACATCCCAGAAGTAAGAGCTCACACTCAGTTTTTCCCAATCCTTATCAGTGCCTCTGTACTCTATGGTACCACCCCTCACTTA
This sequence comes from Antrostomus carolinensis, assembly GCF_000700745.2. Lineage (NCBI taxonomy): Eukaryota > Metazoa > Chordata > Aves > Caprimulgiformes > Caprimulgidae > Antrostomus > Antrostomus carolinensis. Next base: position 12,695 of record NW_010325378.1, on the reverse strand, counting down.
GTAAGTGTGACTTATGTTAATTGCTCTTAGACTCCCTATCTTGCTCTCCAAAATGCACTGTATGTAGTCAAGTCACATTTCCAAAGATGTTTGGGTGAATGTTCCCATCATCATTACACACTCCTCCGGTTTTATTGAACATCATGTTTTCTGCTAGGCAGAAAGACTTTACAAAGACAGTGGAAAAAACTGGATGACGTAATAAAACCATTTACACTGAATACCCTTCTGCCCTTGATAAATTGTTCTGAGATGCATTATTAGGGTTTTTTTTTAAAAAAAGTTAATTAAATTTGATGATGCAATAATCCACTCCTTTAAAACTGTGAAGATTCAGGGCCAACCTTCCAGTTTCATCCAAATTATTTTAAGTATGTCTAATCTAGGGAGAGGAAATGTTAGTTCAGTTTGAACTTTCTTTTGATTACTTATTAGGACTTACTATGTATTTACAGATTTATTCTCCAGAAGAGAATTGCACCCATGCACAGCTGACCCCACTGGAACATCAACCCTAAAGTCTGCCAGCAATGAAAGAGATCTTCTCCATTCATGTGTCCCATATACAATTGCAAGAGGGGAACGCAGTGAGGCATGGAACTGCTGTGTGTCATAAGGACATGCTAGCTGGACTGGAAGCCACTGTAATTTGCAGCTTCTTCTTCACTCCTTACTGTGTTGGTTACATCAGACATTTAGCTGCCTCAGTCGGCATACCTTGAAGTATTTGAGTACTTCTTCTGTTCATTTATTTATATATGGTGCTGAAGGGCACTCTGAGGGCTCTAATCTTGATATAGCTTCATGCATCATTCTGAACTTGATCCCATATGCCTTCTGCTCACTTCTTAGTACAGTATGGAAATTCTGGCAGTGATCATATTTACTAGCTATTAAAGTTAGAATGACTTTTCACTGTGAAATATGTGTTTAAGCACTTTGTGGTGTGGGCCTGAGGTGAAATCTTGGTTTATTCTGAATATTTCCAGTGGTATAAGGGCAGGTTTCCATCTAAAGGGCAGGTTTCCATCTCACTGGATGAGATGGAAATAAATGCCTGCAGGATGTTACTCTGGGCATGTACCTTCTGGATGCTCCCGCTGAAGGGCCTCAGGATCCCAGAGTTCTTCTTCACAGCATCATAACTAGGGACTCCGCCAATAAATATTTCAGAGCTGCACTTAATCTGTGTGAAAGCCCCCTGCAAGACATATAGGAATAACATTTTATCAGAGTAGCTGGAATCACACTTGTATCTTCAGATTAGCTTACATTAGATGTTATAGCTCACTTTAATGCCTCTTTACTTCTGTTAATTGCATTTCTTTGTACAATTCTCTCAAGAAAGCCACCGTAGGACACTCTACTGACTATGCTTTATCCTAATAAGAACTAGATGAAACATCTCAAGTATTCAAAATGGGGAATACTGAAGGAAGAAAGAAAGGAGACTGACTCACTCTGACATCTGACTGCACATCTACCTCTATTTGCAATGACTTGAGGAACATTGATGTGAACCTAGAACAAGAATGAGGCTCATAAATTTAAAATCAGAGCAAAGTCCATGGAACAGAGACTCATTTAATGTTTCCAACATCTGAAAGGCTAATCCATAGAAAGACATGGGATTAAATGGAAAAAAAAAAAAAAACAAAAAAAAAAAAAACAAAACAAACAAACAAACAAACAAAAAAAACATTGAGTTTGCAATAGTTACCAGGAGCAGTTGCTCAGCATACCTGATGGGACTAATCAGGGTTCTGATGAAATGGATGTTTAACAGCTAAAGACAGGACAACTGTGTAATTCCAGTGCTGCAGAAGCTCCTGTGATTTCTTTGTTGGTAGCTCCCAGCCAACCCCCTTCTGCAGCTGCATTGCAGCACTTGGAGAAAAAAAATGACCCAACTATTAAAGAAGTCTTGACTACTCTGTTTGAATGTTTCCCATCTAATCTGTTTCTTGACAGACAAATGGAATTTCAATTTATTTAAGTTTTTCAAGAAAAGTCTATGCTTTAAATAGTTTCCCAGTTTGCACAAAAAGCTGGAGATTCTTCTGCTAACAGAATCTGGAGTTTGGTTTTCTTGGACGCTATTCTTTTCCACTAGAAAAAAGACATTTTCTAAGCAGTTCTAGCCTCGGGTTCTTGGGATGAAAAGCATCTCTGTGTATGCATTTGAGTACTTAAACTGAATATCCTGCTCAGTGTAAGCAAAATTTCACCTTATTAAAAAATTGAGTCACTATGAGCTCTAGGTGAGTGAAGAATAAAATGCAAGCCATCAACTGTTGGGGTATTCCAGCCCTTACTCTTTCCTGAAAATTACTTTTGGAAGGAAAAAACAAATAAATAATTCTTTTCTGGTCTCCTTTCCAGCACAATATCCAGAGGAGGTAAAAACAGGACTTTCTGCACATAATTTCCAATTTCATCCTTCTCCAGATGACTCATTTGATAGAACATACATTGTTCAATGGACTTAGCAACAACCTGTGAATACCAAGAAAGAACCTCAAGAACATGTATGAAACAAACACAAAATTTGAGTCCAGGCAGACTCACAAGAGCATGTCAGATTGTGATTTCAGCTGTCTTTACAGGATCCCTGTCCTCAGAGGGAAGACTTTATGTGCAAATTTACCATTTTGGGCTTAAGAAAAATGTTCCTCTAACGTGTATACTTTTTTGAGCTTACAAGAGCTCTAAGAGCAGCCCGTGTAGTTTACTATGCAAACATTTTATAGTCTAACAGACGTATTCATGACAACCCATGCCATATGCTCACCTCTGCCATCCCTTCCACTGGATTTTGCTTGTCCACTTGTAGGATACCATTCTTTGCTGTGCGAGAGACTCGCAACTCATGCCACTGCCCCAGACTGACAGGTTCATCACTCCTGTTTTAAGGGGAAGAAAACTTTAAAATATTTTGCACTTTTGCCTTACTGATATTTTCAAATATCGTTGTCATGATTAAAAGTCAAGTCCTCTGGTGAGATTTTCTAAATAAAAAATAAAAAATAAAAAATAAATCACTGTGTTTCTTTCCTTATACGGAAGCAACAACTTCTGAATCCCATCAGAAAAGGAAAATAAGATCATGTTCCTATAGCAAATAACAAGCACTCTGATTTTATTTGTAAATGAAACATTTCTGTAATCAGCATGCGACACATCTCTCTCTGAGCTGATTTTTTTGCTCAGCCATTTATAATGCATGAAGACAAATTTTTGTCTCAGCTGTACATCCTCATTTCACAATGACATAAGCCTGGAGACAGAGCTTCCCACTTAACGGTCAGTGTAGTCCCACATTCTTTGTCCTCTCTTGAAACAGAACGACTTTGTGTTGGCTTATCAGCTCTATTTATGCGGCCTGTTACACTGACATCTATACACACAGGATCAGCCCGGCTGCTGTACATTAAGGGGAAGTAACTAAAATATGATCTTAATGAAGTGATGAGACCACGGCTAGGAACAATAATCCCCAGTTGTTCAAAGTATTCACTAGTCTCAAAGGATGCATTTTAAAACTATTCTTACAATCTTTATTAGTTCAGCACTCACATGAATAGCAGCCTGTATAAAGGACAAAACCACATTCCCTTTTACAAGTTCTACAGAACTTTATATTTGTTTTCAAATGTCATTTTACTACACTGGTTAAAACATTTTATGTCTAAATGTTATCTTGCAGCCTTTCCTCTGGGAGCAATGAAAACTTGTGCTTGATTCACTGGTCAAGCTGGAAAAATCAGAAACTGTGTAATCTGGGACACCTGAAGACTTTCTAGCTTTCAATGAAAAAGTACAAATTGTTTTGGGTAAAGTAATGTTTCATATTTTCAGGCTACTTACATTTAAAAATTAAAAAAAGATACATTTCAAAATAAAAGAACTGAAAAATTGTGATTTGAAATAGTGAGTCAATAGCGATTCAAATGCTGATTAAAAGGGTATATAATTTTGAAAATGTGAAAATAGCAAATTCATTCATCATCGTTATGGTATTTAGGATTTAACTGCCTTGGGTAAATCAATAGGCAATAGAATTTAATCACTTTGAAGAAGTCAGCATATACATACAAAGGAACCAGGTAGGTTTAGCTACCTAGTAAGAGGCAATACACACATTTTCTCTCCTCTGCTGATTAGGTCATCATCATGTTAACCCTCCTGCTCTGCTAGATTTAATTACAATTAGGGTTGATTAAGCCTTGCAAAGTCATCACTTCAGAGTTGCATCTTATTTCTTGTATTACCAGGCTATTTGAAACCAGCACGAGTTTGGTAATGCTTTCTGCAGGCATTTGAACACTTCTGGCTCTTAATGCACCATGGGGTTAACAATTACTTCTCCCCATGTAAACTGAACCTTAAAAAATACACCAAATGATGAAGATCTTGATCCTGTGAACACCTGGCCAAGAGAAATCCCAGGGCACAACAAATTCTTCTCTGAGACACCTTGGTAAATAGCTTAGGTTCTGCATCCGTCTATCCGCTCGGCATCCCTGTTTCCCCTGTGGACACAGTGCCGCCTCCATTCCACAACACTTCAGGCAAATCCCAAGCTTCACCAGCGTCAGCTTTCCTACTGCTGCTGCTGCCATACATAAATGAATTTGTCTCATCCTTAATGATAAAGACATGATAATTGTGTTCTGATTATATATATATATATACACAAAATATATATTCCTATGGAAGAGATAGCCAGGATGACCAGAGTTATATCCTTGTTTAGGACAAAGGGTAGATGTGAAGCAGTATGACGAAGATCATGGCAGACTTTTAAGAAGATATTGGCTAAACAGGCATGAAAACCAGGGAATCTGCATATCTCATTTAATCACTGACAGAGCTGATGACAGGGTGTACGCTGCACACGTTATCTAGAAAAAGGCACTAACAGGACATCCTGACAACTGTCAACAAAGCCTGCCTGCCTGGCGGGTCTCCCCCATTACCCAGCTATCACACCACGCTCTTTCTCCCCAATGCACATGATGCAGGTGCTGGCTGGTGTCCTGCTTACCTTTCTGCTTTCCAATAGGAAAGGGCAGTTTCCACTCCCAGGCACATGCATATGATCTTGTCACTTTTTACAAGTGCTTGTTAACTTTAGTCAAGGTTGCTTTTAAGTATACAATATTCTTGAGGGGAAAAAAAAATGATGTCTAATGTCTTACAGTTGTCATTAATAGGGATTAGACAGTTTTACTCAGAAAGAGATTGAAGGCTGTTGTAAGAAGGGCCATTTTGGGTTGGAGCAAAGGTCTCTGACATTAGCTATTTCTGACACTTCCAGCAAAAGAAAAGAACAGTGCAAGTATGGAGTGATTCTTCCCTTGATATATCATCCTGGCTTCTGGCAACTTGTCATTTAGCAATTTCCTGAGTCAGAGGCTGCATCCGTACAATTGTGTTTGATCTCCCTCAATGGAGCTTTCTTCAAATTTGCTGCCTTTTTTTTTTTTTTTTTTAGACTATTTATACTTCTGGCATCTGTAACACGCTGTGACAACTAGTTTCCACAACTTATTTATGTACCGTCTGAAAAAAAAGTCTTATTTTCTTTGTTTGCTATTTTTTGGTTTTCAGTTTCACTGGGCTCCTTCTAATTCTTCCATATTGAAAAAAATACATAAAAATCACTTTTTATTTATCTCAATGTAATTCGCAATCTAAAATCCTCTATCATACTTCCACCAAATTCTTTTTCAGGTTGAAGGCTCCTGCTGTGTTTGTGGAAGCTGTTTCTTTCCCACTTCTGGATATCAAAACTACTCTTCTTTTTTAATTTTACTAATTTCATCTGAAATGAAGCGACCAGAATGGCAGCAAGTTTTCAAGACAGGGTGTATTGTGGAGTTTTTCAGTAGCGTTGCCCTTTATTGCATTCCTAATAATTCTCTGCATTGTACTTGCATTTCTGTACTTGCTGCTGCTTTCACAGAACTGTCCATGATGACTCTAGGATCTTTCTCTGTCTGACAACACTAACTGTATTGCCACAGCTGTGGATTGTTAGCATTGTGCATTATTTTGCATTTGCTCCTTTGAAATTTCATCTCTCAGATTGTCATCTGAATGGGCTTGTTTGCTTGAGTCATCATTCAGTGGAAAATCAGGACATTTCTCCTAATTACAGTACAGCCAAAATTCCTGATGTCCATCCACAGGAAACATATGGTATGCGAGACTTGCAGGCAGTGTACACATTTTGCATAAGGTTTATATAGATTATTTCTAAATATTAGGTCAGCCTGGTCAAACTGGCAGCCTCCTGGACCACATCCAAGGTAC
>NW_010325378.1:0-6344 GCF_000700745.2 Antrostomus carolinensis | reverse complement strand
CCCAGGGAACAGCTGCCCAGTGGCTGGGTGCTCAGGTACACAGAGAGAGCAGCCCTTTTTGCGGCATTTCATTACACCATTAATTTTAGGATGCAACAAATCATTCTCAGAAGGTCTGTCTTTGTCTGGGAGCCTGTATGACTCATTTAAATATTGTATTTATCTTTTAGACTGCTTAAGTTATGTATGGACATTAGCCTCAGATCCCCCCAAAAACAGAACTGTGAAGAAAGAGGGGACCTGGAGGTGTACCTTCTTGTGACACCTCCAGTCCAGTACTTACTGCCTGGAACTGGAGACCAGCGAGGAGGATGCTCACAAAACTGCCAATATTGTGCCATCCTATGTCTGGAAAGTATATGCATAAAATATTTGTAGATCCCCTAATTAGCTATGGTACAATGTCATGGAGGCAAGAAGGGAAATTCTGCAACACCACACAGAAACAAAAGTAACATCTGCAGTAAGATGGTGGCATGACATGGTAACACTGATAGTAAAGCTCTGAAACATAAACCTACATAGGAAGAAAATCCTGTCCCCTTGAATACATTTCCAGTGTTTCAGTGCTTCCCTAGAAGAAGTAGGCACTAGAGACTGATGGGCTCCCATACCTCATTATAGGCTATTACTCTTTCCAGCCCACTCTTCTCCTGGATCAGCACCGTGGCACTGTTGGAAAGGAAACACAAGCAATGCTGTTTACCTGATAACAGCCGTTCCTGAGCCACAGTCGAACCTGAACTCCACGTAACCAGCCACCATGTTAATGGATAGGAAGTCCTTGCTGTCTGTGTCGTAGCTGTACAAAAGGACACCAGTCTCTAAATCTGGTCGAAATGTCATCTCAAACTCCATGAAGGAAAGATAATGCTGTGGTTCCAAGGGCCAGGGTGTGCTAGCAAATGACCTTAAGGACTCGTTGAACTGAGGTATGGCCAAGGTGAGTGCTGGAAATCCAGAATACACAAGCAGGTCACTTGAGGCTCAAAGGTTAGGGATTGACTCCTACCAACCAGCGTCAGTTCCCTTTGTTAGGTACTTAAAGCTAACACTAAGAAAAACAACCTAAGAATTTAGTCTTCCAAATGATTATTTTTTTTTTCCCAGTCTTAGCCAACTCTGCTTCCCTTCTTAATCCCTTCCTTTTCCAGGGATGTATTTGTATTTTAAAGCTTTGTGTTCCTTTTCTTTAGTGATTCACCATAGTGTTTTTCAAAGTAGCAAGCATGGATGGTGGCACAGAAAGTTCTGCAGCACAGAAAATAATGGTGTATGTATCTGACTATTTGTTTGTACCTCTGTGATCATAGAATCATAGAATCATAGAATGGTTTGGGTTGGAAGGGACCTTAAAGATCATCTAGTTCCAATCCCCCTGCCATCAGCAGGGACACCTTCCACTAGAACAGGTTGCTCAAAGCCTCATCCAGCCTGGCCTTGAACACTTCCAGGGAGGAGCATCCACAACTTCCTTGGGCAACCTGTGCCAGTGTCTGACCACCCTCACAGTGAAAAACTTCAGCAAGAAATTGATACGGGGTCATTTACATTTCAGAATATACAATTGACACTGGTTATAGGAGAAAAGAGGATTTTCGTTAGATTTCTGGTGTAGCTGTGGAGTGGTGCATTATTTTAACTTCTTAAAAATCATTTGAGTTGCTTAATTACAGTTTAAATAAGTAAAGAGGTTTGAGAATCACTGATTATGTAGGAGCTGGATGCACCCCAAAGTGAACGGTGGGGGAGGGTTTCAGTATGTGATTTTAAAAAGATGAAGTAACAAGTACTCTCTTCTGTCAGAGTACTAGCTTAAGACCTCCTTGAATGTTACAAAGAAATAAAAGCAGCCCAGCATCCTCTCACCTTCTTCACAATGATGACCTTTAAATCCAAGAGGGCAAAGGCAAATGTATGAATCCGCTTTGTTCGCAGTACAGGTGCCACTGTTGATGCAGGCAGCCTCATCACAGATGCCACTGCTACACTCACCTAAACACAGAGCCAGGACATTGATTGATCAGAGACGTTTGTTAAAGAAGATTTATTTGGCTGTTGATCATTGTTACTAACCAATACAATTTGCTCTCCTGCATAGATTCTTTCCCCATTTGTCAAATGCTGTGCAATTTAGACAAGGTAACTTTATTTTTAGCACTTTTTATAGTATCAGACCAGGAAAAGACCTTAAAAATAGCAAAAATTAGCCCTTGCTTATAAATCAGGACACTTGTAGCTTTCAATCATTCCCTGGATCACTTTTCTTTTGCTCTTGTTCATATCTTTATTTTCTCATAAAAGAGAAATCTCTCCAGATTGTTTACAAGCACTGTGACTAGTTTAATTTCAAATACCTTAATAGCTTCTTTGTTGACTGTAAATTCATGCTATGGTAAGCACAAAAGGTGTTAATCATCATCAACTAATCTTATTAACTAAAATGAGGTTGTCAGCCCTCCGGTCTGCATTAAAAGGGATCCATATCATCAGCATATGGGCTTTTTAGAGAAGCATTTCTACTATGCCGGCCCATCAACTAAAATAACAAGGAGATTATTTCTTTTTTCTGGAATTGAGATGAAATTCTTGTAGAACAAATAATTTCCTTATTTACTTCTTAAAACTCCTATCTATAAATTTAAATTATGCAATGGTCAAATGTACATCTGACAAAGTTCTTGTCAATTTTGTTTGCTTTCTCCTTTATTTTAGTTTCTGATTAAATAATTCTCCCCTCATTAACAATAATAAACTGATTTCATATATTAAGAAAGCTCAAATAAGACATTTGTGGTGTACAAGTGCTAGGATGTTATTTGGAGGAGCAAAGTGTTCATGACAGATAGAATTGTACATCTATTTTGAGCAGCACACCTCTGAGATGACACAGGTGTTATGATGCAGCTTTGACAAAAAACACTGAAGAACAGTTTTGTTATCTGAGATGACTGAGGAAATCTTGCAAAACTACTACAAGAAGGGGATATACCATTTTTGTTTTGTTTAAATACAGCACTCTGACTGTAGAGACATTTTCCAGACTGGGACTCTACAAATCTGCAATAAGGCACTGGTGTTAGTACAGTGCCAGCTTTAGAGTTTGGCACAGAGAAGTATACAGATGTCAGTGGTTGATGTGCTGGTTCATCCCAATCACTCTGCTGTCCATGGTGGAAAATGACCTTTTCTCTCCTATGGAGGATGGAGGCAGTAATAACTCTGGGGTGATCTGGTACAACTTCCTGACAGACCAGACTTGTCTCCTACTGCACATCTACAGATCTCCTGCCAGGCCCATTTTTCCTTGTAGAGAGGGAAGGTTCGAGTACAGCACTCATAATGCAGGGCTTCAGGGCTAACCCAAGGAGCATAAGAAAAATATAAGTTCTTCAGAAGGGAACAAGTTCTTCTTCCATGTGGAAGGGGACAATTACCCCTTCAAATGGGGCTGCTCCCAGTTGTGGGAGCAGGGGTGCTTGCAGTGCTCATTGAGCCATCTTTTTGCTTTCTGGGATAGATTGTAATGGCCACGGTGAACCGGAGCATGATGGCTATCTAGTCTCTGAGATCCCTCACACACTCATCAGTTATAATGACACTGACAGAAATGAACAGCACTAGCTCTGTTTTATGATGAGGAAATAGAGCCAAGAGACGTGGCTAAACAAGGATCTAGATGTATCACGTTTGAGACACAAACAGAAAACTAAGACGATGATCATCTTTACTGCATCTGCTGCACTATTAGTCAATGCTGGCAGTATTTTCAAACACATCAAAGTTAAAGTCTTTGAGAAACAGAAAAGGAAGATAACAATAGTGGGACAAGTCATGGGCTCACTGGTTTGAGAGACAGCTAGAACTGGAGCAGTCTTGGTATTTAAAGACAGGCTGCTCTCACAATGTCTCAGTGACTTATAACAGCATTTGGGCCAGCACAGGAGACTACATCAAAAAGTCAAACCACATGTCTGATGGCTGCGTCTCCTTGGGTGCAGCGGCAGATGAGGAAGAGGGAAGCTGCAGCAGGAGTACAGGGTCCTGCGATGCCTGCTCCGAACCAGGAACACTGCCTCCCTCATCAGCCCCTTAGCTCACGGTCCAGTGGGACTTCTACTGCAGCTGGCAGAGATGGTGCAGGGGAAGGATGGACCCCTTTCCTCCCCACCCTCAATTCTGCGGTCCATTTACCACAACACCTCTGATCTATACACTGTGCCAACAGCAAACAAAAGACTCACTAGCAAAACACATTCCTAAACCCTAGTAGAGTTCACTTGCAATTTATTTATTTTTAAGCTTAATTTATATGGTATATCATTTGCAAGTCTCTCCTGGTACAGTTTCATATAAGTGTGTGCAGCCATGTAAGGACAGTAAGTCTCTGTCACTCAATTTCAAGTCACACATGGTAGAACCCAACATTTATTTTCATTGATGTTGATTGTTAATGCAGTAGTATGTGAAACATTCATAGACAGGAATGAAGCTAGCTGCAACCCAAAAGGCAATAGAGATTAGGGCTCAGAGAACTTCATCAGGGCTTTCATCTGTTTAAATTCCATAGATTCTCACTCTATTGTGAAATTACTCTCTGCTTCCAAAGTCTTATTCTTTTCAGCATCTGTTTCTTGGGCCGCTCTGTTCTCCCTGCCCTGTATTGCACAGAAGTTTGGTCAAGTTATCTAGAGAATACAGAGTGATTGTTACGAAGTTTCTCATTAATCACTTCCTCTTGGGATACCAAAGGCATAGCTATAAACGAGAAGAAAGATGACTTTGTGGCTGAAGCATGGGACAGAGAGTTCAGTGATATGGGATCTATTTCCTGCCTTTACCACTTGCTTTCTGACTTGGATTTACTCTTATTCTTAAACTGTTTAGACTAGGAGGTCATTAAAACAACAATTTTGTTGCCCTGTCTTTTTTTCAAGTGCTAATTACATGGATGAAATAGACATGAATAAATAAGGCAGGACTAGTTAATTAACTTCCCTACTTCTTCACCTTTTAACCTGTGAAGAGGAGATAATGTTATAATACCACTTCAGAAAGCTGTTGAAAGAATTTATTCCACGGTATTTTAAAATCACACTAGAATTTAAAACAATGGATGCCCGACAGGAAAGCCTACTTGCCTCAGCAGCAATGAGGTTTCATGGGGAAAATCCCTTTGTAATGGCCACAGCACTGCTGTGGGTCTGAAAGATCCCTCCATTGCTTTGGACAAGTGCAACGATGTCTTTAGGCAAAACACATTTTGTTGTGTTCATAGTGTTTTAAATACAAACACAGCGTGTATACTATTGATTTCTGACAACATGACTGTGTCAGTCAGGAGCACGAAGAGGCATCCTGAGAGATGTTGGCAGAAATACTGGTGCAGACATAATTATGTCAGCAACACCGCGTTTCCCTTTTGCTCATGAGACTGGTTTTACTATTGTGCTGCATAACTGCGTCCACAGGGGTTTTTTGTATACTACAGTGATATTCACCTGTACGATGTGACAAAACTCTCCTACTACAGATCCAGCAAAAGCAATGTGCAAAGGCACAGAGAAATACCATGCCACAAATAGAGACCACACCTTCCATCTCTCAAACCTGAACCATTGCTCAATTTTTTTCAACAGGCAAAAAAAGTAACTCCTAATTTATCACTGATTGAACACTCCATACCATTACACTTACCGACATCAGCACCACTGAGAGATTTGCCTAATGGCCAGGGTCTCATATCAATTATTTTTCCGTTGATGCTGAGAGACTGAACGCAGCCCTGAAACCCACGATTGGTGCCTGCAGCTCTGACCAGCCAGTACACGCTGGGGGCACCGCCAACGTACAAGGGAGTCCGGAACGTAATTTTACTATATTGGCCCTAAAGGGAAAACAGAGGACGACGTGATGTAGAACAGACATAACACACGGTAACTAATTAAGCCATACTGTGTATAATCAATTTTTTTTTTCTCCACAAAGAATTGTGTCAGGGGATATGCAGGTTGCTCATGGGTAATTCCTTTCCATTAGTCATTCCTCTACTCAGTCTGTCACTTAAAATGTCACTTTTTGCACCTGCATCCATCATGATAACATGCACTATTTAATGCAAAATTAAAAGGTTAAAAATCACTATGTTCTGAAGAGGGATTGTGATCTGTCCTTTGCTGCAGTTTCTTCCTTTACTTTTGCCAAAATTGTTTCTTTTCTAAACTCTGAGCCCTGTGGGACACACACCAATGGGATATTGCCTTTTGGACAGAACCCAGCAAGTGCTTAGTGTTGAATAATAATAAAATCACAAAACCCCCATGTATTGGGTTTGCATGGCAAGG
>NW_010325377.1:0-35790 GCF_000700745.2 Antrostomus carolinensis | reverse complement strand
TACACTTGCCCTTATTATATTTCATTAAGTAAGCTCATGTAAGCACATGTAAGCTCCCTTGTCTATGTGTGAGGGAAGCAAAATATCTCAGGCTGGAATCCAAACCCGTTCATGGACTGATGGAGCAGGGAAACCATGACCAAAGAGAGATGACTGAACTCCTTCCCTTCCCCATGCCCATACAGCAGAACTGCAGATTTCAGGGGATTACCCTGTACTCACTTTGCAGTGAACTGAGCTGGAATCTCTCAACCTTATTCTTGTGTTGGGAGAAAAAAAAAACCCAGATGGTCAAAAGATGTACTATCTCTGAAAGTTTTCTACATAATAATGTAGTGGTTAGAGCACTCATTTTGGAGAAAGGGATGTTCTCAACATGAAGGAATCCTACTCACACATTTAATCATTCTGAAAAGTGTATCCCAAGCTGCTGATTATGATGAATTGCCTCCAATAATTTCCATAAAGGTTTAATTTCTTTCTGAACTCTGCAGGGTGAAGAGATCCTTCTCCTTGGGACACCTACTCAGCATCCTGACAAGTCCATATTCTGGAGCTGGGATATTTTAAAGATGGTAGGTGATATAGCCTTGACATTAATGAACAAGTCTGTGCTGAATTCTTTGCCTCTATAAAATTTCTTGGTGAATTGTTTCCAAGCCATTTGGAAGCAGTGCCTACTCGAGTACTTAGGATTGTGCCAGAGCACAGCAGAGGAGACAGCTGGAACGTGCTCCAGGAGTCAACCCTCTCCTTGCTCTACATCCCAGTGATGATGTGTATCTCACTAGAGACACAATGAAGGTGGCATGAGTAGGTAACCAATTTCTGAGAAGCAAGGGAGACCAATCCTTACTTGTAGTTGCCTCTTTTGCTGCTGTCCACACAGCAAGTGAAAATCTTTGTCTTTCCCCACTTTCCCCACAAGCTTGCCTGTTCCTCAGTGCTGGTGAGTGCAGACCCAGCTGCTTTGTGGTGATGACAGCAGTGTTGGAGGAGGTGGCAAGGACTCTGGGGCTGTGCAGGGAACAGCTGTGGCTAATAGTGACAAAAAAAGGCTCTGGGAAGAGCGATGGCCCTCATGAGCTGGATGCTATTGTCTAACTCCACGCACTCGGTAAACATAAGCAACCAATTTTGGATATTTTTCAGTTTGCAGTTTTCATGTAAATACTCTGGATGTTTTTAAGCCATTATTTGTGTCCAGCCTGTAACAAAATGTTTTCTGTTCTTCCAGTAATTGAGAATGGGGCACAGAGAGGATGAGTGTGCCTGACTTAGAACAACCTCAAGATTCTCAGCGTGGCCATGGAAAGATAAGTCATCTACCATTTTCTAGTCTTCTTCTCCTATCTGCTTTTTTTTTTTTTTTTTTTTTGTGCTGGCTCCAGTTGGCTCTCCTGTGCTTCAAACATTCAGGGACTCCATGACAACTGAGGGTTTTTGGAGTGAAAACTCTTACCCACAGGCCACATTCACCTGCTCCAGTCTTGGTATTTCCTGTGGATGCCATGAAGCCTCTGGCACAGCTTGACTTAGCACTGGAGAGGTAACACAGGTTCCTTTATTTAGGCCACAGGGCAACTAGGAACCATGGCACTGTTTACTCTTGGTGAAGCAGAACACAGTAGATCCCACAGCACACTTCCAAAGAGTCAGACATGACTCACCTTCTTATACTTCCTATAATTACTTCATTATACATTTTGTCATGTGTTCTAATGATCTCTCATTCCTCTATTGTGTAATTGGTTCATTACTTCAGCCCTGTGCTCAGCATGCACTCAAATGCCAGTCATTACCAGCACCATGTGTTCAGTTAAAACTATATATTTTTGAGTGCTATATTTGGTTGTTTTCTGGCCCCTATGTACTATTTATACAATACCACATATGTTTTGTGGAGCCTTCTGATGAAATGGAGACATACTGCTTGTTAGGCTATTGTTTTAGCTGCTAATCACTAGCAATTCCCAGATGCCCTATGGTGGCAGAGTTATAATAATTGGGCTTCCTGGTTTTCAGGTCTATATGGTCTATGACTTTACCCTTCACTGATGCTGGCCCTTGGCCAGTTGAGGGAATCTGGTCCCATGCATGAAAAATAGGGTGAGGTTGCAACAGATTGTTTAATGATTTTAATCCTCAATAAAGGTTTTATGAATTGACTAGTGCTTCATGAGCACACAGTAAGTGTTCTAATGAATCGAAACTAAATATTTACAGGAGACATGTAATTAGATGTGAGTGAATAAAAGAGCCTGTTAAACCATCTGGACAGTTCAAAGGATTGATAATTTTCAGATAAAACACTGAGGGGCTAAGGACACCAGTTAAAATCTGACCCTTGTTAATGGTGCTTAGATATTACTACCACCTGGTTGCTACCTGGGAGACTGAGGTGAAATGAGTCAGGGATTGCTTTTGTGTTTAAGGGCTAATTTTGGAGAAGAGATTTTCAGATTTTTGTAATCTTTCCAATAGGTCCTCAGCACAAAGATGAAGTTTTAGATTATTTTTGTATCCATCAATGTTCATTTAAATTTAAATTGGGATGTGTTAGAAGTGAGAAAGCTTGTGTTTCTATGACAAATTATAGATGTGTTCTAATAATTAAAAGAGAGGCTGAGGTTCAAAAATGAAAGTTCATAAAGGAAAAGGGAAAAATCCCATGGAAAAAAATCTTAAATCCACAAGAATATTTTATATGGAGCATAGACAGACGTGGAAGGTTAAAAAAAGAACAGGCGGCTAACTGAAATCTGCTTATAAGAAATGTTTGGCAGCAGAAGAAAATGACTTGAAACATTTGAACCCTTAGCAATTAAAAAATCAAGACCTCAAACAAGTAAGAAACTCTGAAGGAGGCAGGCATTGCACAATGAAGTTTTATCTGAATTAGAATGAAATTAAATTGAAGTGGGTGGAGGTTGACTCTCACTTTGCAAAAACTGATGTTTACTGCTGTCATAGCTGAGAACAAATTTCAAAATTGAAGACAGCTGCATTCAACTACAGCCAGTATAACAAGCTGCTAATGTGTCTCCCAGCTAAAAAGCTGCTTATGTGACCCAGCACGATGCATAGCAGGAAGTTATCTTAGTGAAGAGACTGGAAATGTTTTAGAGTGGTGTTATTCTCTCCTCCTTTTGAAAGAATCTCCTGATTCAGCAAGATTGTGATTAAGCAAAGGGGAAAGGTAACATTTGGATGCTGGAGCCTACTTTGGTTTCTTGATTTATGAAAAGTGCAGTGGGTTTCAACCTCCAGCTTCTGTCCACACTATGGGGCTGTTTAACACATTAAATGCTCCTTTGTTAAATACACCACGGAGAAATGGATGAGCACTGAGTTGCTTGGAGCAGAGCCTTTGTGTCATTTGCAGCACTGTAGCAACATGTACATTGAACACTGAAAAATGTGGGGCTAAAGAAGAATTGGCTTATTTTGGGTTCCTTATGGACTAGGATGTGCTTAGATCCTTCATTGGGACTCACCTTGGATCTGGTTTTGGCTTACAGCCTTATATGCTGGGCACTGGTAGGGGGCACAGAGAGAACTGGCTGCCCAAGAAGAGTCTGAAGGAGTCTGAAAGTTTGGTGAGGAACTGCCTGAGAGAGCCATTAGGCATAGCCTCCAGCTGCAGGAAAGCCAACTTTCACTCCATCATATAGTGAGTGGTAAGCCACCTCCTGCAGTTAAGTGCTTTATCCACAGTAGCCTTTCCTGGGAAAAGAAAGCAGTAGTCTGATAAGCAGTAGTTAACCATCTGAAGGTCTGGGGCCAGTTTCTGCCTGATTGGGAAGGCGTCCAGAAGTTT
Source organism: Antrostomus carolinensis (assembly GCF_000700745.2). NCBI lineage: Eukaryota > Metazoa > Chordata > Aves > Caprimulgiformes > Caprimulgidae > Antrostomus > Antrostomus carolinensis. Next base: position 31,970 of record NW_010325377.1, on the reverse strand, counting down.
CCCACCTCTATGGTGAATACTGTAACCAGAAGTCTGCAGGTACCATCAGGTTAGTGTCTCCTCTTGAAGTTCTTCAGTTTGACACAGACTATTTAAGTATTCATTGGAGCAGAGACTGCATCAGAGCAGGTCTCCCAGGTGAGTCTTCCAACCACCAAACTACAACATTTCTCTCCCTTTCTCTCTGGCCTAATGAATATTTAAGATATTATAGTGATGACAGCCATAGAAAAACCCATGAGAAAATTAATTCTGTCTTCATAGCAGGGTTTGAATAGTGTGCCGTAAATAAAGCATTGAGGCCACACACTGAATGTGGAGGATAAAAGAAAATGTTGAATAGCTTACTCATTAAGTGAGCACCATCCAACATGAGCACAGAACAAGGCAAGAACTGTGTGGAAAAAATAGTATGTCATCAAGTAATTAAAGACTGTGGCACAATGCATATGTATAAGGGACTGAATGAATGTTTTCAGGAAATCTTAATTTTGGCATTTACGAGTACTGGAGTACTTGACTTTGCAATCTGAGCAATATTCTTTTAGTGTATCTTTTTGTGTAGATAAGCCTGACATAAAAAGAAACTGAGGGAGGCTCACAAAGCCTTAAAAAGCCTATTCCTTTTTCCTCTACCCTGATCGCCTCTGAATGAGAAATTATGGTAGCTGGCTGAGAATTATAATCAAACAGTGAAAACTTAGTGCCGTTGATAATTATTACCATTGCATTTCCTCTGTAGGAATTATTTTCCTCATTTTCATTCCAAGCATTCTCTGCTTCATAATTTTGCAGACTAACATTTAATGAATGCTACCAACAGGAGGTTTTTACAAAAACCTCTGCCACTATAGCTGAAGTTAAAGAGGGAGGGGGCAGGGACATTTCAAGGGTGAGGTTTTGAAGACAGTCAGAATAGATGGCTAAATAATAAAAGGTAATGAAGATGGCAAATTTTACCTGCTGTTCTGCTGATGAATTTGCCCATGAGCAGATTGGAATATTTAAAAAACATATTCGTTATTCAAAATCATTTGTCAGGGGTCAAATTCTTTCCCGGTTACTCATATTGAAGCAAGAAAAACCTGTCTGTGGAACAAGCTGCTGCTGTGTGTGAATAGACGTGAGGAAATCTGTTCCCAATTAATTTATGGAAATAATTTTCCATTTCATAAGCAACTCTTTGTGTGTTATTCAGAATGTGAATGGTTTTGACTGATCTTATAAGTAATGTGGCATGTTACCATGTGTCATAACACATTGAACTGGGTTTCCAGTACAAATATTTGTCTATATGTTGCTATAATTTAATTTCTGTGATTGTTTTCTCAAATTCATAGATAGTTGCCCTTTCCCCCTGGAAACATTTTCCTTAAAATAATCAGGGAAAGTAAACAGAATAACAGCTGAAGTGAATTCATTTGACCATCTACAAGAACATGTGTGATTTTTATTTGGGGGGGGGCAGTATTTGCCTAGTACTAGTGATTAATGACTGAGGAAACGATTACATTTAGTAAAACACATGAGAATAGTCAGAGAAGAAAACACACACATGATATTGCTAAATTCTCTACTGGTTTTATAGTGAAAAGATAATGCACACAAGAAATGTGTCTTGTAGATAGCTAAAGCAAATATTATGTTGTATAAAACACTTTATATATTGATTTGTTGGAAGCTTTTTATATTTTGGTAGCTTGACAAAGAGTCATTGTGGCACAATATTTCTCTTAGTCTGTAGTATGCATTTTTTTCCACTATAGCAAAAGTACTTTTAAGTGTGACATTGGGTGAATTGAGACACCCAATCAAATACCATTAAGAATTTTTGCTGTCCTGCAGGAGTTTTCAGAGTCTTCAAAATAGAAGAACAACAAAGGCTAAAACTAGATACTTGTTTTATCTCACTTGCACTGAAATGACTAACTCAGGAAGAGTGAAGATGTGTTCACAGCCTGTCCAAAGCACGGAATCTACAAGGAATCCATAGACACATTTTGTTTATTTTCTGAGTCGAGTACTAGGTTTCTCCTCATCTTTCTAGATTGACTTTGTAAAGGGGATTGCCACTCAGCCGTAACTAGAAAGGAGTTACAAGAGCCAGTTTATATAGTTACAGGTCAGTTTGGGTTTAGCAGTTACATTGGCTACATGGGGATATATTTCTCCTTGAAGAGTAGAATGGGTAATTTTGAAAGACTAGAATTTTGAAGAGTAGAATTTAGTAATTTTGAAATTTCAGGCCAAATTATGCTACATGATTGAGTTTACCACTAGCAGGGTAAAAGGCAGTGAAGCCCTTTGCTGCCAGACCTGTTAGGGCAGGCTGAGTTGTGGACTTTGGCTGCTTTTGACTTGTACATCAGGATAGCGACAGTGATAAGCCGGCTGACTTCATCTACAGGTGGTTACTGCAGGCTCTTCAGGTCAGGGTGCCCTGCACTTAGGGACAAATACATATTTCTGAAACACAATGTATCCATATTTAGCCTCTGAAATGTCATATCCTAAGCATCTTCCAGGGATCTATTTGCCATAATTGTGTCTTTGTACTGGAAAACTATTTCTATATATGTATTAGCTGACATGTTGAACTTGGCACAACTGAAGTGGAAGACTGGGCATCTGAAACTGTTTTTTTTGTTCAGTTTTGAACCCAGTTGGTTTAATTTAGAGTATCCTCTGAGGCAAGCTAGTGGATGTTGTCTTTTAACTGGGCATAAAGAAGATGTGTTTTCATCCAAGAGGGCCATTTATGACTGTGCCCACCTTGCCACCTTGCTATAGAAAGACAGCCAGAAGCCAAGCCATGGTCCAAGATTTGTGTGGCACAAAGTGGTTCATTTTCATATGGGGTGAGGGCTAGCCCCTCCCTGGCAGATTTGGTTTTGGAATAGCCCAAACTGAGCTGGGCTGTATTGAAAAGCCAAGGTTCTCCACTCACTCTTGCTTCCTATCTTCTAGTGTCAGTGGTACAGATGTGCCTGTTTTGGGACCTAAAAGGTAAAAGACAATAGACAATGCATATTAACACCCATAGATTCTGCTTGCAAAGGTTGAGTCAGGCAGCTGGTTGTGTTTCCCCTCATCTCCTTTGCACCCCTGCCTTGCATAAACAGATTTCAAGAAATGGGCCTCTTGTGTTCATGAGGAGTATAGATTAACACTTCAGTATCATGTCACAAATATGCTGAATAAATTAATGAACAGAAGTATGAAATGAATAATATTCTTTATTGCAATGGCTTGTTCCAGTAGAAACTGAAACTTTATCTTTATTCCGAGGGTAGGTAGAGTACAAGCAAAAGAAATTAAATTTTCTCCTACAGTAATGACAGCCCTAGCTAAGGGAGAATATCTTTGATGTGTAAAGACATGACAGAATCATGGAATGGATAAGGTTGGATGGGAGCCCTGGAGGTCATCTTGTCCAACCCCCTGTGCTCAAGCAGGGCCACCTAGAGCCAGTTGCCCAGGAAAATGTACAGACAGCTTTTGAGTATCTCCAAGGATGGAGACTCTGCAATCTCCACAGGCAACCTGTGCCAGTGCTCAGTCACCCTCACAGTGAAAAAGTGTTTCCTGATGTTCAGGAAGAACTTCCGTTATTTCACTTTGTGTTGATTGCCTCTGGCTCTGTCCTCTTTGTACCCTCCCTTCAAGTATTTTTATACCTTGATAAGATCCCCCTAAGCCTTCTCATCTCCAGGCTGAACAGTCCCAGGTCTCTCAGTCTTTCCTCATATGTGAGGTGCTCCAGTCCCTTAATCATCCTTGTGGCCCTTCACTAGACTCTCCTCTCCAGTACGTCCAGGTCTCTCTTGTACTGAGGAGCCCAGGACTGGACACAGTACTCCAGGTGCAGCCTCACTAGTGCAGAGGAGAGGGGAAGGTTCACCTCCCTTGATTTATAATTGAGGGAGGTGTCACTCCTTACCAGTAATTTGTCTAACGTAGCCTAAGATAACTTTCTCTTTCTTTGCCCCAAGGGCACACTGCTGGCTCATGTTCAACTTGGTGTCCATCAAGACTCCCAGGTTCTTTTCTGCCAAACTGATTTCCAGCTAGGTGGCCTCCAGCACTGGCTCATGCCTGGGTTTTTTCCTCCCCAGCTGCAGGACTTTGCACTTCTTGTTGAACTTCATGACGCTCATGTCAGCCCACTTCTCTAGCCTGTTGAGGTCCCTCTGGATGGCAACATGACTTTCTGGAGTATTAGCCACTCTTCCTGGTGTTGTGTCATTGGGAAACTTGCTGAGGATATGCTCTGCCTCATCATCCAGGTCATTAATGAAGATGTTGAACAGAATCAGATGCAGTACCAACCCCTGGGGTACACAGCTAATTGCTGGTTATACTGACCACAATTTTTGCCACTGATCATCACCCTCTGGGCTCAGCCACTCAGACAGTTTTCATCCCACCTCACTGTCTGCTTATCCAGCCCATATTTCATCAGCTTCTCTATGAGGATATTCTGGGAGACACTGTTGAAAGTCTTACTGAAGTCCAAGTAGGCAATATCCACTGCTCTTCCCTCATCTACCAGGCCAGTCATCTCATCATAAAAGGTTAACAGGTTGGTCAAACATGACATCCCCTTGGTGAATCCATGCTGACTACCCCTGATGATTTTCTTGTCCTGAATGTGCCTGGAAATGGTTTGAAGGATTAGCTGCTCTATAACCTTCCCAAGGATCAAGGTGACTGGCCTGTAGTTCCCTGGGTTCCTTCCTCTTGCCCTTCTAGAAGACAGGAGTGATGTTTGCTTTTCTTCATTCACAAGGCACCTCTCACAATTGCCATGATCATTCAAAGGTAATTGAGAGTGGTCTTGTAATGACACCAGCCAGCAACCTCAACAATTATGGGTGCATTCCTTCAAGGTCCATGGACTGACGTTTGTATTCCCTGACTTGATCCTATTTGACCAAAGCTATCTCTTTCTAGTCCCAGCCTTTCCCTTGGTCTCTGGGATTCCTGATGGCTGGTCTTGCTAATAAAGACTGAGGCAGAGGAGACATTCAGTACCTCAGCTTTTTTCATGTCCTGTGCCACCAGGGCCCCTGCCCCATTTATCAGTGAGTCCATATTTTCCCTGGTCTTTTTGCTACTTATATACTTATAGAAGCCCTTCTTAGTGCCTTTGACATCCCTGGACAGATGTAATTACAGTTAGACTTTGGCTTTCCTAACTGCATCTCTGCATCGTCAGACAGTGTTCCTGTATTACTGCCAGATTACCTGTACCTGCTTCCACTTTATGTATACATAATTTTTGTGCTTGAGTTTTGCCAGGAGTTCTTTGATCATCTCTGCGGGACTTGTTGGGATGGACTGCTCTTGATATTGGAGGAGGTGGTCTTTGAATATCCATCAGCTTTCTTGGATGCCTTTTCCCTCCAGGGTCTTATCCTATGGGAGACTTTTAAGCAGATCCCTGAATATTTTTTGCTAGTATCCATGCAGGGACTAACCTGTCTTCTAAATCATGTCTATTATACCAAATGTGAGGATTTTCAACACGCAAACCTGCCTTTGGTAGGACAAAATTGGAATATTTTGTGCTTGTTGTTGAACTGCCGTTCACCATTGTGTTTCCCAGCTTCCCTCACTCTAAAAACGGATGTCCCAAAAGTAAATATTTGTCTAACACAGACTAATTCACCACATCTGCATTTGTAAATGGAACAGAGAGGTGATCAACCTTTGGCCCTGTGAATGTAACAGTTTGCACCCATGTAGCTAAAATTATCCCCAAAACCAGGCTGGCTGTGCCCAGCTGTCTGTTGGGGACGGCCTCAGATTGGTGCTAATTTCCTAACAGTGCTATAAAAGGAAAGCTGCTCTGAGCCAAATGTGTGCCAGAGAACCTGCATACAATTTAATATGCTTGGGCCCATGCCCCAGTCCTCTTTCTTTTGCTGGTATTGATGTACCCATGTAGTCTGAACAGTTGCTTTCCCCAGGAAAGGGTTTCACATAATTTGCTGCTACATGAATTTGTCTTTTTGCCTCTGGCTTTATAAAAGCACCTAGAACTTACAACATGACATAGCAGTTAGCCAGCACAGACAGCCATCATCTGAAACCTTGGTGTCCCGCTGTCTCCAAGTCTGTAAAAGCTGGAAGCTGGTCTGGGAATGGAATTTCATGATATTTTTTAATAGATCAAGAACAACTGTACTTAATTTTTAATTTATAAAAGAATTGACTGTTTGCTCAAGAAGAGATTTGAAGCCTTTTGTGCGTTTTTTTTAATTTTTCATTTTATTTTAGATAAAGGCAAGTCAAGTTGTTGTTCTTAAGCGCCGTAGTTTTACAAGCAAGCTCTCACAGGAATGAAGAGTTACTCCCCAATGTTTAAGCATTATTCTGTATAATTATGGATATTTTTTCCTTCCAAAAATATTTTTTTTTGAGAAGCTGACATTTCAAAGGCTTTCAATTCTGTGTGTCACTATCAAATAATCTTTTTTGTACTTGGCTGTTTATTATTGGATTGCAACAACGATAAAGCTCTAGGGGTTTTGTCTCCTTTGGTATGTTAATTAGCTATTTTCCCTTTGATCTTTTTCTTACTGAAAAGAGTGAAAAGCTATCTCGGTAGGGAATCTTACTGATGTACATTCATCCCCTCATCTCCATAATCTGAGGATCAGAGGGAGACAACAAATTTCACTGCTGAGTGAGGTTGCTATAGGCCTTAGTTATAATGTACTTGGTTTCTAAATAATCCCACCACCATTTATATTTGGAATATTGAAGAGGAACCTCTGAGAAAAAGAAATGCAAAAATAATTAATTTTAAACTGTGAACTACCTTCATTAATTTAACTTTTTCTTGAAGTTTTAAGCTCATGCATATGCCACAAGCTCTTTCTTTCTTGTATGCCTCCACACATTTTTCCTTTTTTCCCCTCCTTTTTTACTGTTGGCTTTTGATACATTCTCAGTTCTCAGAGAAGTAAAATATAGGCTAGGAACAGAATAACTACTGAGTGAACTATTAAACTATTAAATGTTAGAATGTCTTTCCTATGGAAATGATGGAAGTCCCGTAACAGTACAGTTGAAAGTGATGGGGCACGCACAAAAGCTTACACATACACACTATATGTCTGTATTTCTGTTTCTCATATTCCTTCATCAAAAGCTGTCATCCTCATACTGCATTTCTTGAGAAAGCTGAAATAAAAGCATTTCAGTGAGAGGCAGAAGCATATACATCAGCTTCATGGGGCAGTCCAGCAGGGGCAGAAGTGTGAGCAAGACTATCTACTAGAGACTTTCCAAACAGAATTTCTTTGAGCCAGTTTATCCATTTCCACAGGACAACACACTAGGCAACCTTGCTGTTCAGATTCTTAACTTGTGTGCTGCAGTGTGGGATGTGACCAGATCTTTATGTTTGCAGTGGAGATGTGTACATTCGAACTGGTCATGTAGACTGCCTTGGCAGCCAGTGGAGGGAAGCTGGCACTTACAGAGCAAGAACGATGCCATTTTAAAGAAGATATTTAATATAGGTCAGATGAATTGTGCCTTAATAGTATCAATTTCTCTCCAGTGGCCAGTTCATATCTGTATTAAATTGATACTGGTGTTTTCTGAAATGGGATGGGCCAAATTCTTCCTCTCCTACGTTACCTTGCATGTGGAAGGGTGAAGAGGACCTAAGGTACTCTTGCCAGTGTACAACAGTTGCTGCTGTTGCAGGTCACCATAATAATGGCTCACCCGTGTGCGTGCACAGAAGGAGGTGCCAGCTGTTCACATATCACAGGTGCATCACTTGCTGAGAGATGTAAAACAGTACTGCCATTCTCCTGGTGGGAACCATTCATGGCTGGAAACCATCCTATTAACTTGCAACAAGTTCAACTCTGTTGTTAAAATAGTGGTAGCTAATGCAATCTGAGGTGCCTGGAGGAATCTCAGACAGCCATATGGGGCTGACTGGATGCATAACTTATGAAAGGCACATGCTTTTCTGGAGCAGCTGGAGGTCCTATGGTACTTCTTCTGGCATTTAGGCAGCTGAATGTCACTTTAAGAGTGGGATTTAATGCTGCACTCAGATACTGAAATTTATGTGTCTGCATGAAATTGAGATATTTAAGCTTTCATTACAGTTGATGAAGATCTAGTCAATGCAGTAGAGGGTAGAGAGCTGATAGTCTTGTTCTAAAAGAAACACCTACATATGACCAGCTGTTTTCAGATGTCTGATATGCTTCTATTTTCTGGACCTGAATTCCATCCCTGCTATGTAAAAGTCAAGCTCATGTGCCTACACTAATGTGCTACCTACTGCAGTTTGACATGCTCTTGGTCTCCTACTTTTCTAGTAGGTCTTATTCCATGAAGGCATAAGTCTTTTGCCATATCTGGCAGCTCCATTAGATACTACTGGCACCCTAGGACACCTGAAATGGCACTAGATGTCTGTATGTGTGCAAATGACTTGAACATTGAATATCTGCTTTTTTATGAGCTCAGGAATTCCCCTGAAAATATCTCTTTCTCTTCATTTACTAAAAGGAAGCCTAGTTCAGATGTTGAGATGTCTGTGATAGATCTCCAGATGTGGTCAAGTCAATCCCATTTCTGGATTCCTGGGTACAGGCATCTCAAAGACTCCTGGGAATCCTGTTGTTGGCAGTACATTGTTTGTTGCCCTAGAGCTTCTGCATGTTATAGTCTGTGCACTGGTGCTTCTGACACAGAATCAAAAGTGAGTGAAAATCAGGTTGGAGCAACTCTGGAGTGATTTCAATGCTTATGCCTTCCAACGTGCTTTCAACCACAGGATGCAACTTGTGACTGATGCAGATCAGTGAGATGATATGAAGAGCCACACATATTTTTTTGGCCATGGTGAGATCTGTGGTGTTGATTTTCTAAATGCACTGCTTGCACAGCATCTCCCCTCAAGTTTTTCCCCATTATCTCTAAGTGAGTGTTTTAAAACAGTGTCTGTCAACCAAAGGCAATGAGAAAGAGCAGACAAGAGGATTTAGATCCTATTACAGTCTTAGGCAATAAAAATCTTGTTCCCACAAGGATCAGCTGTTCTAAGCAAGATTCAGGGGGGATCCCCAATGGTCTGTGTAATTAGAGGAGGAAGGATTACTGCTTTCTGCCCTTGGTTAGGCAACTAAGTCTGAGCTAGACACATGACCTTCCCTTCATTTAAATTGAAGAGAGAGACTGAAATCTCCAGAGGAGATTCAGTATTTAAGACTGCTTTAGTAAATCACTCTCTGGGTGTGCTCATTTCTGTCTACTGACTGTAAAAGGAGTCTCAAATGATGAGCTCACCCAAACTTGGACATTTATAAAGTCAATGAAATAAAAATGGCTTATGTGGACCCAGGACCAGTGGAGGATTTGCTCCTGTTCTTCAAGATGAAATGTTCTGTCAGTGTCTTCATGAATACACAGGATTGTATATACCAGATTATTATTTTTATGTTGATAAACCTTCTACTGTTATATTACTTTTTCAATATTCAAATGGTGACCTTCAAATGAAAGTCACCAGTGTTTTCAGAAAAAACTTAAGAAATTCTGCTTGGCAATCACATCTATCCTTAAGCCATGGTGACAGTCAAATATGCACTAAGTCAATGCTAACTGAATCAGGTATGGTACAAAACCCCTTGGACATGGTGGGTGGGTTTCTATTTGTCCTGGCTGGCTATCACTTCAAGCACACATTCTGCTTCTTTATTTCTCACCTCTTGTCAAACTGTCAGGTTTGGCTGTTGTTCCCTCTCTGCTTTTTCCCTTTCCTGTCTTGCTTTTCCCCCTTTTTTCTTTTTTGCCTGTCATTTGGTTGTCAGTCAGTTCCTCAGTTCTCCAAGCTGGGGATCATCTACAGGAGATGCTCAGAGCTCCTTGACCCATGTGGCTCTTCTTTCTATCACCACATCTGCAGTGGGGTTTATCAGTGCTCTGTCCTGAGACCTGACATGTGTAATGTCTTTACCAATGACCTACAGGAGGTGATGGACTCACCAAGTCTGCAGATGAAGCCAGGCTAGGGGGCACCAGTCAACACACTCAAGGGCAGAGCTGCCAGACAAGATAGACCTAGACAGGCTGGAGTGAATGACCTTATGAAAGGATGAAATGGTAAACAGCAAGCTGCATGTGAGCCCTGCAGCACAGAAGGGCAACAGCCTCCTATGCTGTATGACCAGGAATACAGCCAGTAAATGGAGGAAAGTGACCATCTCCCTCTACTTGGCACTCATTAGACTACCTTTAGATAGAGCAACCAGTTTTGGGAAGCCAGTACAAGAAAGTAATTAAAAAAACCAAAGCAAGTTCAGGAGGGCCACCATGATGGTCAGGTGTTGAAGCACTTGCTCTGTAAGGTAAGGCCACAGGAGTGGAGCTTGTTCAGCCTGGAGATGAGATGGATGTGGAGGGACCTTACAGCAGCCCCCAGCACCTATAAGAAGCACTGTGAAGACAGAATCAGGCCCTTCACAGTGCTGTGTTGGGGCAGAATGAGAGACAACTTATGGTGAAACAAGATGGGTTCAGAGTGGATATAAGGAGAAACTTTTTTCCCCATAAGGACAGTCCAGTAGTGAAAGAGGTTTCCTGGAATATTTTACAGTTTCCATCCCTGGAAGTTTTCAAGATCTGAGTGGATAAAGTCCCAAGAAAACTGTTCTGACACCATAGCTGACCCTGCTTGGAGCAGGATGTTGGGAAGGACCACAAGAGGTTGTTAGTCCAAACTGAATTATCCTGTGATCCTGTTATTTAAACTCAGTCCTTGCCTTATGACCTTGACTTAGCTAAACTGTACTCCCTATATTTTGCTGATCCTGACCTTGCTTTGCTGACTTGGCTTCCTGGCTTGACCTTGCCCTCAGCATTATGGGCTTGACATCCAGTCACCAAACCCGTGGTGGAACTGGTTACTGCTGCCAACCTAGCTCTGCCTGACAATCCCAGCTGCTAGAAACCTCACCCTTTCTTAGTCTGCAAGGACTCACTGCCATAATAAAAAAAGTTCTGACATTTCAGATATCACTTTAAGGCTCTAAAAATCTCCATGAAGTTTCCTTCTAGAGCCCAAATCCTGAAATATGATTAGTGTATATCAGCCTCTTTTAAGGCATGGTTTTGCAGGGAAGGGAAGGATCTGGTTTTGTTCATATTGATAAGGTATTCCACACATTCAATTTTTTCATATCTCCATTTCATAACTTCTCCTTGTTCTTTCATCTTCTGGGAATAGTATCTAGATCAGCCTATCACCACTGTGGGCTGAAGCACAGGCAGGAACCAGTGGCATCACGGTTGCAGTAGAAGCATGTATTCTTACTCTTAAAACCTCCTGGAAAGGACGGAGAAATTGCAGCACCACTTCTGGATATAGTAAAGCCATCATTATGTCTTTATGTGCTTCAAGGAAAAATAATTAGTCCACCCTGGGGCACTGTTGAAGAAATATTGGGAAAGAGACATTCCTGAGGAAGCATATGGTGGGAGAAGAGAGTAAGAAGCTAGAGGGCATATAGGATTTGCAAGGAAGGTGTGGCTGTAAGTGGTAGGATAGTTGTGGGGAAATAGTTTGGTTTTTGAGATAAGCTGGAAAAAAGGTCTCATTTATTTACTCCTGTGGTTTACATAAGCAATGATGCACAGCTATTAAATTTTAAATCCATTGTACAACTTGAAGACCTGTTGCAGGATTACCCAGCTTCTCTTGTTACTGCTGGAGAAAGAAGGCATATAGTCTCAGTGTTCTTCTCATTTTAGCCAGTAAGTACCTGTCTATGTAAATACTAAAACATTGCAATATGAAATTTTCTTTGCTGTTCAAGGTCAACATCCTAGCAAGAGTGCTCATCCTTGAGTATGCCATGCCAAACAAGACCAAGCATATCTAAAGTCTGGTGATTGCAGTTGCTTCTGCATCCCTCTAGAATCAGGAGTTGCAGGTTGTGTGGTGGTGCTGGGAAGAAATTTAGGTGGAAGCTTTCTATGTTACAGAATATTTTGCTACGGCTATGCTGGATTGTTTCACGTGGTAGTTGGGATGCAGCTGTAAAATTATCTGGTGAAAGTTAACAGTAGATTTTGTAATCAGAAAAGCTGCCCCAAACTCACATGCATGCAATGCTCAGTGACGAGCTGACCATCTGCAACTAATCTTATTAACCCTCCATTTCTCAGCGCATTATGAAGAAGTTGTCCCCATATGCTGTTCTTCAAGCCCCTGACAGCAAAGACTTCTCGCAAATTGCATTGCCGCAAGCATATCTTGTTCCCTACTTGCTACTTTCTACTGTCTGCTTGTCCTTGTTAAACAGATCTATCCATCCTACTTCCCCGCCGAGCCATAGCCTCCGAGTTTTATGTGGGTTTGGAAGGAAAGTGGGCTACTGTCGTTGTTTCTGACATCCCCTGAGGGTTTGGAGACATTCATTAGGAGTTTCTCCTCCTCACATTGACACTGCGTAGGAGATGGATGCTTTATTTTAGCGGTGACTTTGAATTGGGTTGGATTCCGTTCTCAAATGTACTGTGGAACAAGGGGTGGGTGGTGTCACAGCTGAAACTTCACGCTAAATTCATCAGGATCAGCTAAACAGACAAAGCTCACGGATAGGAAAGTGATAAAATGATAGACATGTTTGTCTGGAAGGGTGCTCAAAAGATGCTTATTGCCAGTTTCTGCAGTAAGGCAGGGTCAGGTGTACCTAAGCCTTTGGTGACAGAGGGTTGTCTACCCAGCTATTTACAAACTCTCAATTGCTCAGCCATTATAAGCCCTAGATTTCACAACTGCTCCACACAGCAAACTCCAATGTGCAACTACTCTTTCATTTGCAATGCCTTCTTAAATGCAAAATTAAATAATTTTTGCTACAAATTAAGCGTCTTTCTTTTTATTGTCTCCTTGGTGAACAAGGAGAACAGTTGATTGCTATAATGATCACCAGAAAGACTAGGCCATTGAAACAAGGCAGAGTGTCTCCAGAGTTTTTGACTGTTTTGGTTTACTGGTACCTTTCTCACTTTCCTTGCCTCAAGGACAACACTGTGTAGATCCCAGATCTCTACTTCCCATCTATGATGACTGACAAAAAGCATCAGTAGGGTCATTCTGCTTGGGAAAAAGGAAACTCAGGGGAAAGAGGAGTTTCCCCAGGATTACAGTGAGCTTCAACCAGTATTTTTTGAGGGTCAGAAATGACAAATTTGTAAAATCAAATGTCTGGTGTTGCAGACAATGTCCAGAGCATGATAGTGTGAGAGACCTGATCCTGCAGAGAGGAGAGGAGTTGGTTATGGCTATCGTATTCACACGGATGCCCAGTATCTGGTCCAGTGTCATCATGTAAACTGAGCTGCTGGGGTGGTGAAATGCAGCTTTGAGCCTTTGTGTGAAGGTGGTAATGCAGACACCTCTCCCAGCTGCTCCCCGTCTGCTTCCCTCACACCAAATGCCCTTCCATTTGCTCAGAGGCAAACAGGCAGGAGGAAGCCAAATGCTGCATAAGCTTCATGAGGTTGCTAATTATGATGGCTGCCTGGAGTTGATGTGGTAAATAGAAATACCACAGCTGAGTCCAAATGGACATCCTGGTGTTTGTTTTAACCTTGCAGAAGCAAACCGAACATGAGGGCTTGAGAACATCTAATCCAAGCCCTGGGAGCATACCCTGGCATATGGTACCCTGAGTGATGAGGGGCATGTCAGATGAACCATTTGGATAAAGAAAGTGACCCAAACTCTCCCACAGACCATATTTAGGAGGTTTTTGCATCTATACATAGATAAATAACACAGCTGAATAATTTTCTGTGTATCACATAGCTGCCAGTGACCTTGCATTTCCAATCTATTCCAAAAGGTACTTAACCTAGAAAAGTGGCAAGTACATTTGTGTAAATACAGGAAGTGATCCTGTTTATATTTAACATACATTTTTAAAGAACAATAAGACTGCAAGGTCAGTATTTAGGAACAACCATAGTTATTATTAAACTTATTCATGTAATATAACTTCTACCCCTTTGCATATATCTGGTATTTATAGCTATATTTACCCCTAGTTATAGTCTTTATTCATATTGGAGAAAAATCTAGCATTTTCTGTTGCAATGGAAGTCTGTATCCTAAGAGTGCTAGAAGGTCACAGGAGGAATTTTAAAGCTGGCGTTTTCTAAATTTACACAGTGATTTCTTCTTATACAAGCTTATTTTCTGCTTATTTGTTTGTGTGTGTCTGTGAGATATATATGCAGTTTATTCTGTATATATTCATGTCCACAACCTCTTATTTTTTATTTCTTTCCATTATAAGAAAACATAATAAGGAGTATATTTCATTTTTAGTATATCGATGCTACAGTGCAGGAGAATCAATTAGGTTTAGCCATCTCAGTTCCTTTTCTGTAAAACTGGGATTTACAACTCTGGTCTTTGCAATCCTCCTATGGAAAAAAGGTGTTGACTAGCATTTGGATGCTGCTGTTATTGCTACGTACTCTCTGTGATCTCTTGAAGGGGTTAATAGTTTCTTCGCCCAGACATTTTTGAGCTGGGACCACAGAAGTCAGCTTAGGTACAGAGGTTTATTGCCCCGTGTGCAGCACTGTGTCTGTGTGACTATGCTGGATGCAGAGGCCATGTGGGCTCTGGTATTTCACCTCCATGGGTAAGCTCCTGCTGGAAACAGAAGCGCTGGAGACATTTAAGCAAGGTACTAGCATCTGATACGCCACGTATTGTTTTTGGGAGGGTGGTTAGCTGAGATGGGGACTTTAGGCAAGAGTATAGAGCTCTAACCCCTCTTACAGTGCTGCAGTATCCAGCTTATACTGCCCAGGGGTGTCTGTACTGCAGCAGGTGTATATCACTCTCCTAAAATGGCAAACAACAAAGCTGTAGCATGCATTTTGCGCTGTTCTCTTAATGAAATGGAGCTGTCTGCACGTTGGGCTGTGTCATCTGAGCCTGCTTGTTTTGTGGTCAGTGCATGGAAACCATTTAATGTAAATCACAATATGCTACAATGCAAATAAAGCAAAATCTGAAGTGACTGCACTCTAATATATGCAATCTTACATGCTTTCTTAAATTGTGGCTCGGAGTCTGTTTACTTGTAAAAATAATTTCCTTTCTGAGCATTTGCAAGGGAGGGGCCTTCTGTGCTAGTTCAGTGTTGTAGGACACACCACAATGACAACATCTCTTCCCTTTCTGACTTTGCAGCCTCCATTTTTATCAGGAGCCCTACTGTGAAGTACATCCTACCTTTATTTGCTTTTTTTATTTTTTAAATACTCCCTCCAGCACGCATCCCCTCTCTGTCTCTCAAAGAAAACCCTTTTGTGAGTGCCTCGCTGAAGTCTAGCTGCAGTTTCTTAGTTTCTTTCCTTTTTTTTTTTTTTTTTTTTTTTTTTTGTGCCCAATGATGAGCATTTTGAAAAGAAACATGGAATCTGAATGTATGAGCAAATCTATTTGGGCACCTGCTTCTTGAAAGACAGGAAGACAGAGAAGAGGATAAATGGCAGAGGCACTATGTGATTGCTGGAAACAATCCATGTTTTCACATGGATTTTCACATCCATGTTTTTTCAGAGCAATCTTTTCTAGTTGTAACAGTGTTTTTGTTGTTTTGTGGAGTTTTTGTTTGTTTGTTTGTTTGTTTGTTTTTTTCCCCCACTGCTTCTTTTCCAAAATTTGCTTTTACAAATGGAAATTAGTTAAAACTTGTGGTACTCTTGTGAGATAAGTAATATGATATAGTTCAGTCTGGCCCTCTAGATCTGTTTGTATATAGAACTACAAATGTGCCCACCACTAAAATATTAAAATTAGGTTTTGTGCCAGAAAGAAGGATGGAGAGAGCTGTGTGGGGTCCACTCAGGAGACTGACAGTGTAAGTTGCATGACCTTACACCAGTTTCTGGGCAGACAGCCTTTCCATCCTGTGGAACTTTTACCTCTAAGTATCTTATGGCATTTCTATCTTTCTTTGTTTCTGTGTATATACATATATTTTTTTCCTACATGTGTTTGAGTGGCAATGAAGGTGAGGGAGATCAGGAAGCTGCAGAGGAACATACATGAGATGACTCCAGCCCCTCGCAATCTCCTGGGAGCCAAAGGACTGTCGGGTCTGTGATGATGGAGAGCTGACCATGCTGGTTCTTTGGGGATGGGGAGGACAGTTCTGGTGTGTTCTCCCAAAAGAAGAATTAAAAGGAAGTATCATGTCTCTCCTCTCCCATCTGTTCCATGTTATTAGTTTTCCTGCGGGAATGGTTAAGTTTGTTCATGACTATATGCTACCATGGCAGTAGTAGAACATAGCTGCTACTTCATATGTCCATTAACCTGGTCTAGGCTGAGTCTTGGAGTCCAGGTAAAGTAAATATAATCCTAAAACTGTACTGCTGACTTGATATTCAGTTCTAGCTCTGTGCTGTCATGGCAGCAGTGCTCCATTCCTTAACAGAGGACTGATAATACCTACTTCCCTATGCAATATATTTAGATTTCTATGACAAACAACCACACCTAAATTCAAAGTGTTATTATGAAATCTTAACGCCAGTAATAAAGAAAAGCACTGCACCCAGCTGAAACTGTAAAGAGAATTTAAATAGTGCTGCAATTATCTCATTTGTAAATTGAGCAGTACACTGCTGGCAGCAAATTTTATGTAAAGTGTTGTAGAGTTTTTAAATGACCATAAGTAGTCAGGGCATTTGCTCCAAGTGTATAGTGCAAGATGGAATAAATGGTGGAATGATGTGGGTTTTTAAATCTAGGCTGAATAAAATGCTACTAGATATCTTGCATGGGTGGGCTCACTCTGACAGGCAGATGCATTCAGGAACATAACATGTCTTGTACGGCTCTGATTTATATGACTCTGTGAAGGTGCCTAAGGGCTGGTTTAGACACAAGCTTGCACTGTTTTAATTAAACCTGTTTTCAGTCTAGGATTTTCAATTCAGAATGAAGGTTACTGTCATCAAGACAACTAAAAAATGTCAAGCTCTGCTTTATGCCTCTCACTGTAGGTGTCTGAGTGAAGTGGAGCAGCTCCGCAGGTATCGTACATATGGAAAATAGGGAGGTAGGCTCTTCTAGAGCAAATGTCTTGAATTCCCTCAGGGAGGGGTTTAATTCTCTCCACTGACTCCAGGGCATGAGCTGATGAAGTCCATAGCTTAGACCACTGGAGTGAGACTCAGAGTAGATGATATAGATGGCATCTCCTCTCATTTGTGTAATTTTCTTTTTTCCTTTTTCTGATTGTCCTTTCAGTGTTTATACCCAAATTGCCACTGTTGGGTGGAAAGCAGAACCACAAATGCAAATGTTCTGTAAAAGACATGAAGAATGGCCTGGATAAGAAATGAGGAATATCTTACTAAAATATATGTAAAGAAATTCAAGAAAAAGTAGGAAAAAAAGAGAAAATAAAAGAACAATGAAAAGATGCAGATGACTACTTCAGGAAGATGTGGCTGGAGGTTCTGTGAATGGAATGGAAGGAGTTCTTGACCACATTTGTTGACTGAGCCTTGGGTTTTCAGAGAAGTCAAAGGGAGTGTGACAGGCAACTTAATGGGATTTTGGCACATAATTTTCTTTCAAAAAATCTTGCCTTAGATACCCAAGTGAGAAAGTATATTCTATTCATGTGTGTGTGTATATATATATATATATATGTATATATGCAATATACCACATCTATATATGGATACACATATATACTTAGACACATAATACACCACATGCACACAAATATAAAAAGTATATCCAATAGGTTTATGTGCATATTGATTTGGTACACATATACATATATATCTCCCTCCCCTTTATATAAGTAGAGTCCTAAATTGGCTAGAGTTTATAGGAAAAAGAAATAAATAGTAGTTAAACATCTAAAATGCCACTTCTAGCGGCATTCAGTTCTAGCACTGAACTCTTAACAGAGGGATTCCACTATCCCTCAATCTCCTCCTCAGTTTGTTTAGCTCTCTGAGAAGCTGTAAACTCCCTTGTTTCACTCAGTGGTTTAAATTCTGCTTCTCCAGGTGCCCAAAAGCTCCGAGTGTTCATTTCCTGCTTCAGCCTATGTAGGATTTGTAAATCAAGTTCCACCCCTGTGTCTGGTCTAGTAGATATGATCTGAACCACCTGGTTAGCAGGATAGTCTTCACACAAAAAACAGAGCTCAGAAAGGTAGACATAACATTAAGATTGGAACACTAATCTCAGAATCATTAGACTTGGAGTCAATCTTCTATTTCAGAGATTCATATCTATGTTGCCTTACAGGAAAAAGCAGTGGCCAGCACTCCTGGAGAACTCTTTCTGCTCCTGACCGAGGGCAAAACAGTGCCTACAAACAGGAATGGTGTGGTCAAAGCCAGCATCAATGTTCTTCACTTGTACTGTTCAGGATAAGCCCCCTCTGTGCTGGCCTTCAGGCTCTTCTGGACTCATTGCAGCCCTGGGATTTAAAGTATCTAAAATATAACAGCTGGAGGTAGTTGGAGTTATCTAAAATGGAGGACTGAACTTGATGCAGTCTCACTGATGCCACTGCTGAGGTTTTAACCAGGAGGGTTAAGAGGATGAGTAAAGAAGTGTAGCAGAAAACAATTTGTTTCACTCCAAAGGAAGATCCCAGGCAAAATTACAAGTAGACAGTCAGGGCACTGTAGAGAAATGAAGAGGTAAATCTTTTGGCATTTATAGTATTTGTGTCTAAGAGCTACAGGACTAGAAAGAGAGCAGAAAAGAGAGACTGAGTGTGCAGCTTAATGGGTAGCACTACTGATTGTGAAAATTCAGTTATAGATAATTTATATTTCTATATTTATATTTATAATGTTTATCATCACCTCTGGCCAAAAAAAGTGAGAGCAGAAAACATTCACAGGGGTAACCAGCACCAGACAAAAGTCTGGCCTGACTATTTTATAGAATAAGATACTGCAGTCTGGGGAGGGGATGGCTGGGAAAAATGGTGTAGAAAAACATGAACACTGTAGAAAAAATGAATAGACAGTAATTACTTAGTGTAACACAAGTGGAGGGGCACCCAGTGAAGTTGTCTGGGAAACTTATAACAAACACATTAAGTATTTTTCATATCATTAAATTATGGAACTGATTGTCACAGGATACTGGGGGAGCCCAAACTTCAAGATGCGGTGGTACAATGACAACAAATTCATGGGGAAAACATCTTTTGCAGCCTACTCAAGCTGTAATAGAAAGGTCTATTAAACATTAGGATCTGATTTACCTGTGTCTGAGGAAGACCCTAAGCTGCTGACAGTGGGAAGCAGGGCAGGTTTGCTATTGATCTGCTTTTTCTTTCTCTCATAATGTCTTTCTCAGAGCCTCTGCTATTGGTTGTTGTCAAAAACAAGAACTAGGTTAAACATACCTTTGGTCTAACTCAGCGATGCTGCTCTTATGTTCTTGTAAAAGAAATCACAGATAATCCTGAGAACTGTTACTTTTAATGCTGGGAAGAGAATATTTCACATATTTTTCCTGTTGCCTGGATAGCATAGCATACTGCCACGCACGAAGTGTGCCAGTAATCCCATTTAACTCTCCTTATTCCACAGAGGATTCAAATTCAAGACAACAGCTCCCGGCACTTAAAATACCATGTAGGAAGCCCAAATAGAGGACAGTGACCAGAGAAAACCCCTTCTAAGCTGCTTGGGCTTGATTGAAAATTTCCTGCTTGTGTCCCAGAGTGTCACTGGTACGTTGGAGCAAACTCCCGTGGTGCCTACCTCTTATGATGGAAGCTTATAGCAAATGACATGCCAGAGGCAATTTAAGTCCATCTGACTGACACAAGAGGAATTTTGTTCTCACTCCTTCCCCTTCCAATCCTGGGCACACGGTCCCATGGCTTCCCTGTGCAAGCACAAGCATTTCTGTGGCTGTACAGTCTGTTCAATCAGCAAGACGATAACCGTATGGCTACCTGAATGCTAATGAGCAGAAATGTGTGGCATAGACTAAAACCACTCTTTCTGAGAGCAATGAGCCTTTATATTGGCTTAGACCACTTGTGAAAGCATGTACATTATCTCTCATAAGACTAATTACTAAGCATGCTTGGTCCAAGATGAAGTTGTTTGGATGACACTGATTTCAGTTAAGAACTTGTGGAGTTAATGATAATTTATACAGTACATGCTGTGTGGAGCATTTGGTCAGGAAGTGGAAGACCATGGATTTAAATTAATGTTCACATTGCTCAGATCAAGACAGAGGATTGTACGTCTGAGAAGGATATCCTTGCTGTAAGTCAAAGACATATTCTTAAGAAGATCCCCTACATCCTTCCTTTTTAAAGCAGTTGTGAAAAATTTACAGGGTCAGAAGAGGTGAGACAGAGTCTGTTTCCAGCTTAGACATTAGGGGCCTCAACAGAAGATGGAGAAGCCTCTTTCTTTTTCCTGGATATTTTTTTTCCCTCCAGTGCTGATATAGGGTAGGATGTGCACACAGTATCCTGTAACTGCAGCTGGATACACAGTTGTCCCACGTACAGAATCAGGCTCTTTTACTCTTCTTCCTTTGGGTGCCATGAATTCTGCATGCCTGGCTGCACAAAAATTCAGCTTGAACAGCTGTGGAGGCATCTTTCTATCCAGGGGAGCCTACAGATGGCAGTTCATGCACCCTCTAGTCCTTCTGGGAGGTATAAATTCAAACCCTGTTAGTCTGAGGAAGACACTGAACTCAGCAGTGCAAAGAAGTGCAAAAGAGAGCTGTTGTGGAGGCCTTCTCCTCAAGGGAAATCCAAAAGCTTAAGCCAGGATCAGGTTTTGGGCTCTGAACTGCATGCTGACAGCTGTATCAGAGATAACCGCTCTAGTCTAAGTGAGGAACGATGTTTCAAATACATCCTCCTCTTTGGCTTTGACTGTCGTGGCAGGCTGCAGAGTAGGAACCAAACCATCTCTTCTTTTACTCAAAGGGGACCTAAGCACCTGATGCATCTGACCGGAGCAAGGCACCCGGGTACGGCACCTCTGAGCCTTGTACTATGGAACTGCCCAAGCTGAATGCATGCGAGTGTGGTCTGCCAACACGGGCCTGTTGCTCACACAAGACAAGTGGAAGAATTTTAATTAACCAGATTCCAATTACTGTAACAACCAAATCCAGGTTTTATTTGGGTCTTCAGTATGTCCCCTTGAGTGCTGAAGGCTACAGCCTGCTCAAGAAAGTCCCAGGTAAAAAAGAAAAGAAAGACAACCTTGGATGTGTTAGTACATGTGGCAAATTTTCCCAGTAATTGAATGGGCCTGTGAGTAAGCTTCCAAAGAAATCTAATTGCATGGAAGGCTACCTATTTACCCAGAAAATGAACCTGAAGGCAAAGAAATTTAAAAAGAGCTATGAATTTTTATGTTTAGCATAAAGCCAAGTTCAGCAGTGCAGTGAAGCTATTCCTGTAAGGAATTTTTTTTTTAAAAAAAAAGTGTTGTCTATT
This sequence comes from Antrostomus carolinensis, assembly GCF_000700745.2. Taxonomy (NCBI): domain Eukaryota; kingdom Metazoa; phylum Chordata; class Aves; order Caprimulgiformes; family Caprimulgidae; genus Antrostomus; species Antrostomus carolinensis. The sequence goes on along the minus strand of NW_010325377.1, from coordinate 10,425 downwards.
TGGTGAATATTTATATTTTTTTTAAATAATGGTAATCAAAACAGTAAGAAAAGGGGTAGTGGGAGGACATCATACACCTCCTCCTATTCCTTGGATGAAAACCACAAGCTTCAAATACTATTATCAACGATAAAAGGCTTGTTGTGTTGGCAACTTTACAGTCGCTTTTCAAACCTGTCAGATAGTCATGCTGTGGCACCAGCCATTGTTCTTCTGGAGGCCTCCTTCTTCTCTGACTTGATGGGAAAGAATCTGTTATCTTTTAAATTAAAGTCCCTTCCCAAATTAAGAGGAGAGTAAGAATTGGCAGATCACTCTTTAGGTAAGAGAAGCCATCTATTATTTATATACCTCTTTTAACCCTGCTGCTGTTACATCTGGTTGCAGAAAAACCCAACAAGCTGCCACCCATCATAAAAAAAAACCAAAAAAAACAATAACACTGAAAACACTGCTTTGTATTGAATTAAAATATCGGAAATGTAAAGATCTACCTTGATGTTGGGATCAAGGGAGATGCATTTGTGTTGCTGCAGTCATGAGACAGAACTCATTCTTTTCAAAGTAATTGGCTGCCTGCTGTCAGAAGTCCTGATGAAAGTTTGGCATGTTTGTGCAGAGCTGCATTGTTTTGTTCTATTTATTTAGAATAGGTTGCTGCTGTGGTGGGTTGACCCTGGCTAGATGCCAGATGCCCACCAAAAGCCATTCTATCAGTCCCTCTCCTCAACTGCACAGGGAAGAGAAAATATGAAAAGCTTGGGAGTCGAGATAAGATCAGGGAGAGATCACTCACCGGTTACTGGCATGGGCAAAACAGACTTGACTTGGGGAAAAGAAATTTAATTTATTACCAATTGAATTAGAGGAGGTTAATGAGAAATAAACCCAAATCTTAAAAGACCTTCTCCCCATCCCTCCCTTATTCCAGGGCTTAGCTTTCCTCCCGATTTTCAACTCCTCCACCTGCAGTGGCACAGGGGGACGGGGAATAGGAGTTGTGGTCAGTTCATCACACGTTGTTTCTGCCTCTCCTTCCCTCTCAGGAGGAGGACTCCCTATGCTCTTCCTACACTCCAGCATGAGGTCCCTCTCATGGGAGACAGTTCTCCACGATATTCTCCAGAGTGAGTCCTTCCCATGACTGACAGTTCTTCACGAACTGCTCCAGCCTGGGTCCTTTCCATGGTGTACAGTCCTTCAGGAACAGACTGCTCCAGCGTGGGTCCCCCACGGGGTCACAAGTCCTGGCAGCAAACCTGTTCCAGTGTGGTCGCCTCTCTCCACGGGCCACAGGTCCTGCCAAGAACCTGTTCCAGCACAAGCTTCCCATGGGGTCACAGCCTCCTTCAGGCACCCACCTGCTTTGGTGTGGAGTCCTCCATGGGCTACAGGTGGACATCTGCTCCACCATTGACCTCCATGGACTGCAGGGGGACAGCCTGCCTCACCATGGTCTTCACAAGTCACAGGGGAATCTCTGTTCTGGCACCTGAAGCACCTCCTCCCCCTCCTAATGCACTGACCCTGGTGTCTGCAAGGGTTGTTTCTCTCACATCCCTCCCCCCCCCGCCGCCAAATTGTCCTTTTTTTTTTTTTTTTTTTTTTTCCTGTTCCCCTTCTTAATTATGTTATCACAGAGGCGTTACCATTGTTCCTGATGGGCTCAGCCTTGGCCAGCAGCAGGGCTGTCTTGGAGCTGGCTGGCTTTGTCTCTGCTGGACGCAGGGGAAGTTTCTGGCAGCTTCTCACAGAAGCCACCCCTATGCCCTCTCACTGCCAAAACCCACCCACGCAAACCCAGTCTAGCTGCCTATAGATGGACCTCTTCACTCAGAAGCAAATGTCTACCCACAATCCAGCTACTGAGTTCTGACTATGTGCATGTGTGCTTGCTTATACTGTGCAATGTATTTTTTCCTGTTTTGTGCCTTTAAGCTGTTTTGGTTGGGAAGATGACTAAAAAACCCTTCTTCGAAAATGGAGCAAACTGAATTCTAAAAGATTTCCACTTCAAAATTTAAAACGGAGGCTTCTGAAATCCTTGTTTAAAAGAGTTTTGGAGAAGAGATGTGGCCTCAAAGCAGCTCAAATGCCTTGCTTCTGTCTAGAAGCTCAAAAAATAAATCTCACACACCATCTGGCAGGGAAAAGTAGCAGACTTAGACTGTGGAGAGGAAACGAGTCATTGACCAAATGTTTCCCATGTAAGTATCATTCAATGGATATTTGCCCCCTTCTCACTCTGAGAGCTCAGATTACCCAGTGAACTTCTTTGTCGCAGTACAAAATGTGTGTGTATCCAAGATGCAAGCTTTCAAGCAAAGCTATTGATAACTGATAGTTAAAAAAAAAAACCCCGAACCAAAAAACCAAAAACCCCACAGCAAAAGAGTTGGCTAGTTCCAGTAAAACTTCATGTGACCAACAATACAGACTAGAGCTGAAGTTTTGCATGAAATCATGAAGCAATTACAATCAAAAGGAGCTTGAAGAGATACGATATGAAATCCAGGCATTCCCCTGGGATAAAACAGTCCTGCAGCACTCTTCCTGACTCATGAGTGTCTACTGAATTGAAGGAGGAAAATAGGACATATCAGCTGATAAAACAGATAAAGTAGTAATAAATTCTTAGTATTATGGACCAGCCTGCCTTCTGCTGTAAATGTGTTTCTCATATTGAAAGGGCATATTCTGCCCTCATCTCCACCCTGAATCATAGGATTTTTGAAATGTAGCCTAAAAGTAAAATGAAAACCAAAGGCTATGTCTGATACTATTAGCATCCAGATTTATTTTTCATGGTGAGACAAGGAGAATATCAGTATTACTGGTTTTTTGTACATACACAGTTGGAGTTTTTTTTTTTCATATTATGAAAACAATTTCTGAATTTTGAGCTTTAGAAAGGCAGGAAAAATATATTTATCCAACTTCTGCATATGACAAAATTTCCCACATCAACTAGCTACTCTGTACCTTTCTGTAATTTCATACGTCTAAATAGAAATAGTCCAACCCTGGGTTAGTATTCTAGATACTTTCTCTATTTAATGGAGAGAAATAGACATGCCCAAAACATGACACATCTCAGACTATGCTAACTAACATGTCATTCCTGGTCATGCCCATCCCAGTAGAGATACTTTCTAGGAACTGGATGGAGACCACTAGACACTGAAGACTGCACGACAGACGTCATAATTTTGGTTCCAAATTCAAGTCACTACTATGAAACTGGTCTAGATGGAATTAGTGACCTGCTATAGAGGTGAAAGCCGGAATAGCCCATTGGTAATTCCCTGAGTTATTTGGTCTCCCAAAGCAATCTTGTTTAGCTTGAAGCCTGTTCTTCAAAATTACTGATTTATATTTTAGCTGAGTGCAAGCAGGATTTTAATCATTAAATGTAATAACAGCATTTGTTCTTATAGGGTAAAATCAGCTCAATCCATATCCAGTAAAGAAGCCTGAGTAATTGAAATAGAAGCACACTACTCCATCACTTCAGGCATGTAACAATAATAGCTAATAGTGAAAGATGTTATATCTCATCCCCTTAGAGACACTTGAGCAATTTGTAGGCCAACAAAAAGATCATCCATAGCAGATATTCAAAGTGGGCAAGATGGTTTCTGTCTATTTGTATTTCTTGATTTACCCTTTGGATTGTATTGCTAATCTCTGGGCTGGGGGTAGTTTCGCACACGGTATCAGTAACTAGACAAATCCCACATACGCACTCACACACTATCACTTGTGCCTACACTCACATGCATACTGTTCCTCTCAGAAAGACCATACTGTAAAATCAGTTTGAACTCTATAGAACAGAATATGTCAGAGCAAGGATGTTTATTTAAATACCTGAATTTAAAGATGTTGCATCACTTTTGTGACGCTAAATGTATCAAAGCAAACGTATTTGTGCTTAAAAAGAAAAAAACCCCACAAATCTGGTAACTGCTGCTGGCAGAATCTAACTGCTGCTTCTGTGGTGAAAACAGTGAAACCAACGTATTAAGAGAAATAAATAATAAGCTACCTAGATGTTGACAGCCCCATCTAAATAAGAGTGAGCTTTGTGGGACACAGCTGAAAGGAGGGACACAATTTGCCTGATTCAGGCATTGATTAAAGCAGAATTTTTAGGTGATTATTTAAATTGTGCTGCAGTATGTATCTAAAGAGTCCTATATACTCCAGGGGCAGAGGAAGATGACCCTTAAGGTTTCAGGGGCAGCACAACTCCAGCAAAGTGAGTTGTCTGTTCCTGGGAAAGCAGGTTTATCCCTCAAGAGGTCTTAACTGGTGTCTACCTCTGTCCAGGGAACATAGAAACGTTCCATAGAAAAACTGCTTCACTTGGCAATTCAAATGTAGGTACAAGTGAGGCATCCAAGTTAGATCACTTTTTATTACAAAATAAGAATACTCAAATTGGTTCTTGACTTGCTACAGATACTTGGCAATTCTGTGGATACAAGCAAAAGTATTTCCTTTTACCCAATTAAATTGTGGAAGCTTTTGGAAGATTATTTTTCTAATTCAGAGACATGCACCATATATCATCTGGTTCATCATTACCCATACTCTTATCTAATAGCTTAATTAGTTTTCTAAGAGTCTACAAAACCAGCTTGTTTCCACAGTACCTTGTTATGCCAGCATGGGAAGAGAAGTGTGATCAAGCTGCATGTGGATAGAGAGAAAAAAAATGACTCTGAGAGCACAGACGTTTAGTCAGGAAGAAGATAAAATGGAATGAAGAGTGATTTGTTTGGGGAAAAATAAAAGTGTGTAGTCAATGAATTTAGATGTCTAATTTAGGTGTGAATGAATGCAAAGAAATGAACAATTTTGAAAATACAAAGATGGAATGCTTTTTTAGGTTGTATGTGAAAAAAACAAGACTAAGGCACGGAGATAGCAGTCTGTCTGTGAGAGTTTCACGTCAACTAATTCTCAGGGCTGAGTACAGCTTCTGATTAAGGTTAAGGTTAAACCTTCATTTAAGGTTAGGCTTGTACCTATGCCTTCCACATGCAGGTGAGATTACCTGAGATTCACTGTAGGCAATAAAGATATTGTCTTCTAATCAATTGCCTGCATGAAGGTGTCTACTTCCACTTGAGAAGCCCTAAGGTATTGTTCTTGATCTCCAGCTCATCTCCACCAGACAATGGGTTCTCCACAGGTTCTGTGTCTCATTTTTCACCCCCCTCTGAGAATCTCAGGTATCTTAGCGCATCTCGAATTCCCATGGATGATGGCTTAATATAGATGACTGAATCTTAGTCAAAACATATTTAATACTGGTGGAACCAAGTGTACTGAAGCAATAGTCAGGACAGCCTGCATGAAGGAGCACATTTACCACCCTATGACTATAAGAGAAAGATGGAGTGGTATAAGGAGTGATGAAATAATTAAGAAAGAGACAATTCTGAAAAAACTTTCTGAAGAGGGAATGCTATTTGGGTTATGCAACAGTCTTGCTAGGGAAATCACATCAGCACCTGGCACTTTAAAATTTTGATACCATAAAGCAATATCAAAAGTGATTTTCAACTCATTTACATTGTAGATACTCACTTGATGTAAAGGTCTTCCGCTCCCCTCTCTGATAACTGTATTTGTCCAAACTATGTATTGCAAATGAAATATGAGATGAATTCAACTATTTTTCTCTGTTTATAAATCATTTCCAAGCTCATCTAATTTGTACGGAAGTGTTCATTGTGCATAAGTATTTGCCAACTAGTTTATGAGGACAAATTATAGATGACAACTTGTTCGTGAACACTTATTTCAACTCTTTATTACTCCTGAGTTGTGATTAGTCATCCATATCACATGGTATTGAACTGACTGTTACTTTTTAATCAAGAAAACAATGATTAATGATGGCAATTAACTGATAATGAGAAACAAGAATAATGTGAAGTTCAGAACTCGTAAACATTTTTAAATAAACCAGCAAGAATTCAAAAATATACAGGCAACCAGTGCAAGCTTCCTATGAGTATGAGCATGACTAGCTTAATATGTTCATTGATGAAACATGCACCTCCTCCAGGTATTATTTATAAAAATCATACTGCCTTTGCTACATCCAAAAGTAATTTTGGGATAGCACTTAAGTAGTTTGTTGTTCCATGTTGCATTTGTTCACTTTCCAGGTGAAGGATTTTATTAACATTGTATTTCCCCCTGTGGCCTGCCGTACTCTTTGATGTAGTCTTTTGGGGTCTTTCTGAAATCTGGTCCTGCACAATATGTGTTAATCTCCAGTTTTGATCCTGGCTGTAGCTATAGCAAAAAAGAAAAACAAAAAACAAAAAAAGACAAGAAGCAGCTGTGCTGGTTGCAGACAAATACTTGTTATTTTGAATTTACTTGCTTGAAATAGCCACTGGAAACCCTGGAAGGACTTTGTTCTGGGCTATAAGGAGCAGAAGGTGTCACTGTTCAAAGAGTGAGTGATGCTTCACGGTTGTGACAGAAGCAGCTCCAAGCACTGTCATTTGAGTACCACTGCACCAACAAATATGTGGTAGAAATAAACTTGCCTTGGTAGCAAAATGGATGAGAGTACCTTGTGTATCTTTTAACAGCTCTTCTTCCTCTGATTTAAGAAAGAAACAATACATAAACCACTTAAATCTGTGAGATTTATTTTAATTATGTCTCTCTTGTTGAAGACAGCTTTGACCTTTTTTCAAATTAGTTGTGAGGGGGAAAGTGGAGCAGAATATGCATTTATAATCTCTACAATCTCTCTATTTACAAACACAGAATCTCCTTTGATCTGCCAAGTTGTGAAAAAAACCCAATCTGATTACACTTGCTAGATGACAAAAATCCAGAAAAATATGGAGCCACCAGAGAAGCAGTGGGAAAATTGGCACTGGGGTAGCAGGATGAAGTCCTTTCTTCTTACTCCCTTACCACCCAGTATATTGGGACCAAAACCCTGTGAGCTGAAACCCTGAAAAAACCCCGACAGGTGAGCCAACTAGATCACGACTCCATTGCAGCTGATGGAGTTAAGCTGATCACATCAACTGAAGTTTGTCTTAGCAAGCTGCAGAGGCAAACTTTTGATTGTCGTCTGGCAGCTTTGAAGAATGATGGGCAATTTAGGCAACTTCATGAGCAGCAGAGCAAATGAAGCCTGTTTTCCTAAGGATTTGTTCCACGAAGTTGGATTCTCTGGGGTCTAATAAGGAGTGAGCACCAACTCAAGCTTCTCCAGCAGCTAAGGCATTCATAATGGCTCTCTCTCAGGCCAATTCTCTAGTGTGCAGTGATGTATGTGCCCATGATACAGGCTTTTCCCTGCTTTTACACGCTCCTTCCAATCCCTATTTATTCTAAGAATATAATGTTTTGGGACTTCCACTTGTCTCTCAGATGTAGTTGTAACAGATGAATGGAATTGGAAGGGATCATCAAGGGGCAAAAGAGCACATACACACCAAAAATATAGACAAAATAAGTGTAGAAAGACAAGCTAAAATCATGATCTATTTACATGTATTTTCATGGCAGGACTACCTGTGCAATCCTAATTATAAAAAGACTTGGTTTAATTAGGTAAAAAAAACCCAACAAAAGCATACACTTTCTTTCTGTAGATATATCAACATTGCAGTTTGGCTGTGCAACTGCTGTTAGACCAGGCAGACAGAACAGCCTTAAACACAACCCCTTCCCCTAAAACACCCCTGCCCTCAAAAAAACTCCCCACCAAAACAAACCCTAAGCACCCTCAATACTACTACAGTGGAGATGCTACCTTATAAATATTCATATGGGCTGCAGTAACCCATATGAAGTACCTGTGTACTTTACTTGCTGATAAAACTACCACGACATCCTCATTACTATACTTCCTCATGGTAGAGTACATAAAATGCCGCAAACAAAAGAACTGAAGCCCAGTTGCAGAGGGGGTATTTCTGAAGCTTCTCTCCTTAAGAAGTTAAGGAGTCAAGTACAATGGACCATGAATCATGAGCCAGACAATCAGGTGTTCCTAAACACTTCCAAGCTATGCAAAGGACACACACCTGGCTGTACAGTGTCACGGCTCTGCCTGCATGATCAAACTAGTTCAGTAGTGTGCTGGTGAGAATGGCTGATGGTAGGAACCTAGGGAAGACTGTAAGATTGGGATAAGTATGTAACTAATATTCCTGAACTAATTCACTCAGGCTCCAGCAAGATGAGATGCCAGGACTTCATCCACTGGAGATGGGAGTGCTGTGTTTAACAGCTGTTGGTAGTTTTTTCTTCCACAGATTTTGTCTGACAGTTTTTGAAGCTTCTTAAACTTTCAGCATCTGTACTATCACATGACAGGCAGTTCCTCAGATTACTCACATATGGTGCAAAGAAGCACTTGTCAGGGCTTTGAGTGCATCACCAGAACTTCCCTGGCCCTCGCTTGCAGCCTTGACTTTCCTCAGACCTGCTTCATTACTGCAAACCTGTCTGGTAGTCACTGGGCCCTCGGATGACTCTTGGTCCCCAGACCTGCTCTCTGTGGGTATCAAGGGACTGTGTCCTTGTCAGTGAGGATACTGCCCCTGTATGTCTTGCTGCCACCCTTTACTCCTGGCTCTCCTTCCCCTATGGAACAGTCCTGGCAGTGTCCCACTTGGTCTGTTCTGGACCTCTTGTATGCCAGTTGCCCTGGATGCTCTTTGGTTGTTGTCTTGGAAAGGAGAGTGACCAGTTGATTCATCTTCACAGGATTTTACAGACTTAATTTCTCTTTGTACTTTAGTTTCCCCATATACACATTAGGAATAAAGTCCTTGCTTTTCTCTGTATAATCATTATGATCTAAAGATGAAAAGTCTTATGTAGGACCTGCCTAGGCTGAGACCTCGAGGTATCTCCCACTGAAACTAGTAGGAGTAGACACATATGTACCTGTGTGGAACTGGCTTCTACTATGTTATCGTGATGGAGATTTAATTTTCCCTAGCTTCAGTAGTCTAAATAATAGGCATTTAATATAAATTAGTCAACTGAGATACATGAGTAGTTTCAGCTCACTTTACAATCCCCATGGTGTCCACAAAGAGAACCTAAATTAATTACTTGGATGGCCAGACCTAACTGGTTGTTTTATGCTAGGTGTCAGAAAGTTAATGGCTAATTTACTTGTGTCCAGGCTGATGGATCCAGTATTAGCCTTGGCTAATAAGTAAAGTATTTGGTTATAAATCATTAGAATAGCAAATATTGTCCTGCGGCAGCCTTACAACGGTGCCAGTTTAGCATGTGTCTGAAAAGGTGCTTTGGGTAAAGAAAGGCTTAAAAAAATTAGAGATAAAATGAAGGTGATGTAATTCAAGAAATCATCTTCTGCACCTAGTCCAGATATCAATTAATTCTGATTCTTCCTTAATTTTGGCCAAGTTAAAGAAAAGATGGCTTTGAATTGATAAAGATGATTTGTTCCTACTCTGCTGTGCTTTAGTAATCTCAACTATATTTTAACCTGCCATGGGGGTACTGAATATATGGCATATTTAGCTCTCTGTGAACCTGAATTATGATCTTGGAATATATTTTATTTAAGAGATGAATATTTTTACTGATATCTTTCTTTTTAGCAGGCTGAACCCTCCGGTCCTAATCACAAAAGAATGTAATATCAAAGATTTTAAGAAGGATATGAGATAATAAGGTATTGAGACATATCTCATTTATATGCTTTTGGTTTAGATTATTAACCCTGGTTCTGTTTCAAGGAATGATTATAAAATTAAAATAAAGCCCTGCAAACTGTATCCTTCAGATTGATTTCCCAAATATATTAGTTCCTTCTTAATGGTTTTGGTTCCCGGTGTTTAAATCTTGAAGCTATTTTGCACTATAACATACTGCCATAAAATCTACACAATGTGCAGACAGTTGAGAAATGCAAATCGCTCTCGGGTTTTACAAGAACCTGCACCAGGGATAAAATCAAACAGAAATTGTTTACCTCGTAGGGAAAACCAAAGAGTAAAGGAGCAGAAGTTTTCAAGGTCTTGGGGAAGTTTATGCTCCCATTAAAGCCAGCTGTCTCACCGCTCGCCCCCTTACACGCGGGGAGCTCGAAGCAGCCTCCCTGCGGCTTCACTTGTTCGCAAAACATGCTAATGGCGGCTTCGTAATTAGGGGTGGCGAATATGAAATGTGTCGAGTTAGGTTTGGAGAAGGCTCGAGTAGCCAGCTAAACCTGCGGTGTGTAACTCCGCGTATTCACAGCTCCCTCCTCCTTCTGCCGGGCTCTGCCCGTAGGTCTTGGCCTGTTATTTATTTCACAGAGAGGGGAAAGCTCCCTCCGTTCACACCTAGGCTGGGGCTTTAAGCGCCGCTAGCTGCAAGGCAGATGCCCCGGCTTGACCAGCCCAGCCC